>NC_041388.1:95508971-95564509 GCF_002162155.2 Triticum dicoccoides
CCCCAATCCTAGTTGGAATAGGATTCGCGGAGGGGGAAAAGAGAGAGGGGGGGCGGCCAACTCTCCTAGTCCTAATAGGACTAGGGCAAGGGGGAGGTGCGCAACCCATGTAGGGCTGCCTCTTCTCTTTTCCACTAAGGCCCATCATGGCCCATTTAGCTCCCGGGGGTTCCGGTAACCTTCCCGGTACTCCGGTAAAATCCCGATTTCACCCGGAACACTTCCGATATCCAAACTTAGGCTTCCAATATATCAATCTTTACGTCTCGACCATTTCGAGACTCCTCGTCATGTCCGTGATCACATCCGGGACTCCGAACAACCTTCGGTACATCAAAATGCATAAACTCATAATATAACTGTCATCGTAACCTTAAGCGTGCGGACCCTACGGGTTCGAGAACAATGTAGACATGACTGAGACATGTCTCCGGTCAATAACCAATAGCGGGACCTGGATGCCCATATTGTCTCCTACATATTCTACGAAGATCTTTATCGGTCAGACCGCATAACAACATACGTTGTTCCCTTTGTCATCGGTATGTTACTTGCCCGAGATTCGATTGTCGGTATCCCATACCTAGTTCAATCTCGTTGCCGGCAAGTCTCTTTACTCGTTCCGTAATACATCATCCGCAACTAACTCATTTAGTTGTACTGCTTGCAAGGCTTAAGTGATGTGCATTACCGAGAGGGCCCAGAGATACCTCTCCGACAATCGGAGTGACAAAACCTAATCTCGAAATACGCCAACCCAACATGTACCTTTGGAGACACCTGTAGTACTCCTTTATAATCACCCAGTTACGTTGTGATGTTTGGTAGTACCCAAAGTGTTCCTCCGGTAAACGGGAGTTGCATAATCTCATAGTTATAGGAACATGTATAAGTCATGAAGAAAGCAATAGCAACATACTAAACGATCGGGTGCTAAGCTAATGGAATGGGTCATGTCAATCAGATCATTCTCTTAATGATGTGATCCCGTTAATCAAATAATAACTCATTGTTCATGGTTAGGAAACATAACCATCTTTGATTAACGAGCTAGTCAAGTAGAGGCATACTAGTGACACTTTGTTTGTCTATGTATTCACACATGTATTATGTTTCCGGTTAATACAATTCTAGCATGAATAATAAACATTTATCATGATTATAAGGAAATAAATAATAACTTTATTATTGCCTCTAGGGCATATTTCCTTCAGTCTCCCACTTGCACTAGAGTCAATAATCTAGATTACACCGTAATGATTCTAACACCCATGGAGCCTTGGTGCTGATCATGTTTTGCTCGTGGAAGAGGCTTAGTCAACGGGTCTGCAACATTCAGATCTGTATGTATCTTGCAAATCTCTATGTCTCCCACCTGGACTAGATCCCGGATGGAATTGAAGCGTCTCTTGATGTGCTTGGTTCTCTTGTGAAATCTGGATTCCTTTGCCAAGGCAATTGCACCAGTATTGTCACAAAATATTTTCATTGGACCCGATGCACTAGGTATGACACCTAGATCGGATATGAACTCCTTCATCCAGACTCCTTCGTTCGCTGCTTCCGAAGCAGCTATGTACTCTGCTTCACATGTAGATCCCGCTACGACGCTTTGTTTAGAACTGCACCAACTGACAGCTCCAACGTTTAATGTAAACACGTATCCGGTTTGCGATTTAGAATCGTCTGGATCAGTGTCAAAGCTTGCATCAACGTAACCATTTACGACGAGCTCTTTGTCACCTCCATATACGAGAAACATATCCTTAGTCCTTTTCAGGTATTTCAGGATGTTCTTGACCGCTGTCCAGTGATCCACTCCTGGATTACTTTGGTACCTCCCTGCTAGACTTATAGCAAGGCACACATCAGGTCTGGCACACAGCATTGCATACATGGTAGATCCTATCGCTGATGCATAGGGAACATCTCTCATATTCTCTCTATCTTCTGCAGTGGTCGGGTATTGAGTCTTACTCAATTTCACACCTTGTAACACAGTCAAGAATCCTTTCTTTGCTTGATCCATTTTGAACTTCTTCAAAAAAATTGTCCAGGTATGTTGTTTGTGAAAGTCCAATTAAGCGTTTTGATCTATCTCTATAGATCTTTATGCCTAATATGTAAGCAGCTTCACCGAGGTCTTTCATTGAAAAACTCTTATTCAAGCATCCCTTTATGCTATCCAGAAATTCTATATCATTTCCAATCAGTAATATGTCATCCACATATAATATCAGAAATGCTACAGAGCTCCCACTCACTTTCTTGTAAATACAGGCTTCTCCGAAAGTCTGTATAAAACCAAATGCTTTGATCACACTATCAAAGCGTTTATTCCAACTCCGAGAGGCTTGCACCAGTCCATAAATGGATCACTAGAGCTTGCACACTTTGTTAGCTCCCTTTGGATCGACAAAACCTTCTGTTTGCATCATATACAACTATTCTTCCAGAAATCCATTCAGGAATGCAGTTTTGACATCCATTTGCCAAATTTCATAATCATAAAATGCGGCAATTGCTAACATGATTCGGACAGACTTAAGCATCGCTACGGGTGAGAAGGTCTCATCGTAGTCAACCCCTTGAACTTGTCGAAAACCTTTTGCGACAAGTCGAGCTTTGTAGACAGTAACATTACCGTCAGCGTCAGTCTTCTTCTTGAAGATCCATTTATTCTCAATTGCTTGCCGATCATCGGGCAAGTCAACCAAAGTCCATACTTTGTTCTCATACATGGATCCCATCTCAGATTTCATGGCTTCAAGCCATTTTGCGGAATCTGGGCTTACCATTGCTTCTTCATAGTTTGTAGGTTCATCATGATCTAGTAGCATGACTTCCAGAACAGGATTACCGTACCACTCTGGCGCGGATCTCACTCTGGTTGATCTACGAGGTTCAGTAGTATCTTGATCTGAAGTTTCATGATCATTATCATTAGCTTCCTCACTAACTGGTGTAGGTGTCACTGAAACAGTTTTCTGTGATGTACTACTTTCCAATAAGGGAGCAGGTATAGTTACCTCGTCAAGTTCTACTTTCCTCCCACTCACTTCTTTCGAGAGAAACTCCTTCTCTAGAAAGTTTCCGAATTTAGCAACAAAAGTCTTGCCTTCGGATCTGTGATAGAAGGTGTATCCAATAGTTTCCTTTGGATATCCTATGAAGACACATTTCTCCGATTTGGGTTCGAGCTTATCAGGTTGAAGCTTTTTCACATAAGCATCGCAGCCCCAAACTTTCAGAAACAACAACTTTGGTTTCTTGCCAAACCACAGTTCATAAGGCGTCATCTCAACGGATTTCGATGGTGCCCTATTTAACGTGAATGCGGCCGTCTCTAGAGCGTATCCCCAAAACGATAGCGGTAAACCAGTAAGAGACATCATAGATCGCACCATATCTAGAAAAGTATGATTACGACGTTTGGACACACCATTGCGCTGTGGTGTTCCGGGTGGCGTGAGTTGCGAAACTATTCCACAATTTTTCAAATGTACACCAAACTCGTAACTCAAATATTCTCCTCCACGATCAGATCGTAGAAACTTTATTTTCTTGTTACGATGATTTTCAACTTCACTCTGAAATTCCTTGAACTTTTCAAATGTTTCAGACTTATGTTTCATTAAGTAGATATACCCATATCTGCTTAAATCATCTGTGAAGGTGAGAAAATAACGATATCCACCACGAGCCTCAATATTCATCGGACCACATACATCTGTATGTATGATTTCCAACAAATCTGTTGCTCTCTCCATAGTACCGGAGGACGGTGTTTTGGTCATCTTGCCCATGAGGCACGGTTCGCAAGTACCAAGTGGTTCATAATCAAGTGGTTCCAAAAGTCCATCAGAATGGAGTTTCTTCATGCACTTTACACCGATATGACCTAAACATCAGTGCCACAAATAAGTTGCACTCTCATTATCAACTCTGCATCTTTTGGCTTCAACATTATGAATATGTGTGTTACTACTATCGAGATTCAACAAGAATAGACCACTCTTCAAGGGTGCATGACCATAAAAGATATTACTCATATAAATAGAACAACCATTATTCTCCGATTTAAATGAATAACCGTCTCGCATCAAACAAGATCTAGATATAATGTTCATGCTTAACGCTGGCACCAAATAACAATTATTTAGGTCTAATACTAATCCCGAAGGTAGATGTAGAGGTAGCGTGCCGACTGCGATCACATCGACTTTGGAACCGTTTCCCACGCGCATCGTCACCTCATCCTTAACCAATCTTCGCTTGATCCGTAGTCCCTGTTTCGAGTTGCAAATATTAGCAACAGAACCAGTATCAAATACCCAGGTGCTACTGCGAGCATTAGTAAGGTACACATCAATAACATGTATATCACATATACCTTTGTTCACCTTGCCATCCTTCTTATCCGCCAAATACTTGGGGCAGTTCTGCTTCTAGTGACCAGTCTGCTTGCAATAGAAGCACTCAGTTTCAGGCTTAGGTCCAGGTTTGGGTTTCTTCTCTTGAGTAGCAACTTGTTTGCCGTTCTTTTTGAAGTTCCCCTTCTTCTTCCCTTTGCCCTTTTTCTTGAAACTAGTGGTCTTGTTGACCATCAACACTTGATGTTCCTTCTTGATTTCTACCTCCGCAGCTTTCAGCATCGCGAACAGCACGGGAATAGTCTTGTTCATCCCTTGCATATTATAGTTCATCACGAAGCTCTTGTAGCTTGGTGGCAGTGTTTGAAGAATTCTGTCATTGACGCAATCATCTGGAAGATTAACTCCCAATTGAATCAAGTGATTATTATACCCAGACATTTTGAGTATATGCTCACTGACAGAACTGTTCTCTTCCATCTTGCAGCTATAGAACTTATTGGAGACTTCATATCTCTCAATCCGGGCATTTGCTTGAAATATTAACTTCAACTCTTGGAACATCTCATATGCTCCATGACATTCAAAACGTCGTTGAAGTCCCGATTCTAAGCCATAAAGCATGGCACACTGAACTATCGAGTAGTCATCAGCTTTGCTCTGCCAGACGTTCATAACATCCGGCGTTGCTCCTGCAGCAGGCCTGGCACCCAGCGGTGCTTCCAGGACGTAATTCTTCTGTGCAGCAATGAGGATAATTCTGAAGTTACGGACCCAGTCCGTGTAATTGCTACCATCATCTTTCAACTTTGCTTTCTCAAGGAATGCATTAAAATTCAACGGAACAACAGCACGAGCCATCTATCTACAATCAAACATAAACAAGCAAGATACTAATCAGGTACTAAGTTTCATGATAAATTTAAGTTCAGTTAATCAAATTAATTAAAGAACTCCCACTTAGATAGACATCCCTCTAATCCTCTAAGTGATTACGTGATCCAAATCAACTAAACCATAACCGATCATCACGTGAGATGGAGTAGTTTTCAATGGTGAACATCGTTATGTTGATCATATCTACTATATGATTCACGCTCGACCTTTCGGTCTCCGTGTTCCGAGGCCATATCTGTATATGCTTGGCTCGTCAAGTATAACCTGAGTATTCCGCGTGTGCAACTGTTTTGCACCCGTTGTATTTGAACGTAGAACCTATCACACCCGATCATCACGTGGTGTCTCAGCACGAAGAACTTTCGCAACGGTGCATACTCAGGGAGAACACTTCTTGATAATTTAGTGAGAGATCATCTTATAATGCTACCGTCAATCAAAGCAAGATAAGATGCATAAAAGGATAAACATCACATGCAATCAATATAAGTGATATGATATGGCCATCATCATCTTGTGCTTGTGATCTCCATCTCCGAAGCACCGTCGTGATCACCATCGTCACCGGCGTGACACCTTGATCTCCATCGTAGTATCGTTGTCGTCTCGCCAAGCTTGTGCTTCTACGACTATCGCTACCGCTTAGTGATAAAAGTAAAGCATTACATCGCGATTGCATTGCATACAATAAAACGACAACCATAAGGCTCCTGCCAGTTGCCGATAACTCGGTTACAAAACATGATCATCTCATACAATAAAATTCAGCATCATGCCTTGACCATATCACATCACAACATGCCCTGCAAAAACAAGTTAGACGTCCTCTACTTTGTTGTTGCAAGTTTTACGTGGCTGCTACGGGCTTAAGCAAGAACAAATCTCACCTACGCATCAAAACCACAACGATAGTTTGTCAAATAGACTCCGTTTTAACCTTCGCAAGGACCGGGCGTAGCCATACTTGGTTCAACTAAAGTTGGAGAGACAGTCGCCCGCAAGCCACCTATGTGCAAAGCACGTCGGGGAAACCGGTCTCGCGTAAGCGTACGCGTAATGTTGGTCCGGGTCGTCTCGTCCAACAATGCCACCGAACCAAAGTATGACATGCTGGTAGGCAGTATGACTTATATCGCCCACAACTCACTTGTGTTCTACTCGTGCATATAACATCAACATAAATAACCTAGGCTCGGATGCCACTGTTGGGTTTCGTAGTAATTTCAAAAAAAATTCCTACGCTCACGCAAGATCATGTGATGCATAGCAACGAGATGGGAGAGTGTTGTCTACGTACCCACGCAGACCGACTGCGGAAGCGTTGACGCAACGTAGAGGTAGTAGTCGTACGTCTTCCCGATCCGACCGATCAAGCACCGAAATTACGGCACCTCCGAGTTCGAGCACACGTTCAACTCGATGACGATCCCCGGACTCTGATCCAGCAAAGTGTCGGGGAAGAGTTCCGTCAGCACGACGGTGTGGTGACGATCTTGATGTACTACAGCAGCAGGGCTTCGCCTAAACTCCGCTACAGTATTATCGAGGACTATGGTGGCTGGGGGCACCGCACACGGCTAAGGAATAGATCACGTGGATCAACTTGTGTGTTGTAGGGTGCCTCTGCCTCAGTATATAAAGGACTAGAGGGGGGAGGCTGGCCGGCCAAGGTGTGGCGCGCCAGGAGAGTCCTACTCCCTCTGGGAGTAGGATTCCCCCCCCCCCCCAATCCTAGTTGGAATAGGATTCGCGGAGGGGGAAAAGAGAGAGAGGGGGCCGGCCACCTCTCCTAGTCCTAATAGGACTAGGGGAAGGGGGAGGCGCGCAGCCCATGTAGGGCTGCCTCTTCTCTTTTCCACTAAGGCCCATCATGGCCCATTTAGCTCCCGGGGGTTCCGGTAACCTTCCCGGTACTCCGGTAAAATCCCGATTTCACCCGGAACACTTCCGATATCCAAACTTAGGCTTCCAATATATCAATCTTTACGTCTCGACCATTTCGAGACTCCTCGTCATGTCCATGATCACATCCGGGACTCCGAACAACCTTCGGTACATCAAAATGCATAAACTCATAATATAACTGTCATCGTAACCTTAAGCATGCGGACCCTACGGGTTCGAGAACAATGTAGACATGACCGAGACATGTCTCCGGTCAATAACCAATAGCGGGACCTGGATGCCCATATTGGCTCCTACATATTCTACGAAGATCTTTATCGGTCAGACCGCATAACAACATACGTTGTTCCCTTTGTCATCGGTATGTTACTTGCCCGAGATTCGATGTCGGTATCCCATACCTAGTTCAATCTCATTGCCGGCAAGTCTCTTTACTTGTTCTGTAATACATCATCCGCAACTAACTCATTTAGTTGTACTGCTTGCAAGGCTTAAGTGATGTGCATTACCGAGAGGGCCCAGAGATACCTCTCCGACAATCGGAGTGACAAAACCTAATCTCGAAATACGCCAACCCAACATGTACCTTTGGAGACACCTGTAGTACTCCTTTATAATCACCCAGTTACGTTGTGACGTTTGGTAGTACCCAAAGTGTTCCTCCGGTAAATGGGAGTTGCATATCTCATAGTTATAGGAACATGTATAAGTCATGAAGAAAGCAATAGCAACATACTAAACGATCGGGTGCTAAGCTAATGGAATGGGTCATGTCAATCAGATCATTCTCTTAATGATGTGATCCCGTTAATCAAATAACAACTCATTGTTCATGGTTAGGAAACATAACCATCTTTGATTAACGAGCTAGTCAAGTAGAGGCATACTAGTGACACTTTGTTTGTCTATGTATTCACACATGTATTATGTTTCCGGTTAATACAATTCTAGCATGAATAATAAACATTTATCATGATTATAAGGAAATAAATAATAACTTTATTATTGCCTCTAGAGCATATTTCCTTCACCTTCATGTCCGTATTTTATTTTTATCGGCGCCTCTACCTCTAAACACGGGGACATATTTATTGTTATTGGCTTTCGCTTGAGGGCAAGCAAGGTCTAAGCTAGGGGGAGTTGATACGTCCATTTTGCATCATGTTTTATATCGATATTTATTGCATTATGAGCTGTTATTTCACATTATGTCACAATACTTATGGCTATTCTCTCTTATTTTCCAAGGTTTACATAAGGAGGGAGAATGCCGACAGCTGGAATTCTGGGCTGGAAAAGGAGCAAATATTAGAGACCTATTCTGCACAACTCCAGAAGTCCTGAAACTCCACGGAAGATCTTATAATAAATAATGGAAAATCCTCGCCAAAGATGAAGACCAAGGGGCCCACACCCTGTCCACGAGGGTGGGGGTGCCCCCCCTAGGGCGCGCCCCCTACCTCATGGGCCCTCTGGTGGCTCTCCGATGACCATCTTCTGCTATATGAAGTCTTTCGTCGAGAAAAAAACCAGAAGCAACCTTTCGGGAAGAAACTCCGCCGCCACGAGGCGGAACCTTGGCGGAACCAATCTAGGGCTCCGGCAGAGCTGTTCTGCCGGGGAAACTTCCCTCCCAGAGGGGGAAATCATCGCCATCGTCATCACCAACGCTCCTCTCATCAGGAGAGGGCAATCTACATCAACATCTTCATCAGCACCATCTCATCTCAAAACCCTAGTTCATCTCTTGTATCCAATTCTTGTGTCCAAGTCCGGGATTGGTGCTAGTAGGTTGCTAGTAGTGTTGATTACTCCTTGTAGTTGATGCTAGTTGGTTTATTTGGTGTAAGATCATATGTTCAGATCCTATATGCATATTAATACCCCTCTGATTATGAACATGTTTATGCTTTGTGAGTAGTTACATTTGTTCCTGAGGACAAGGGGGAAGTCTTGCTATTAGTAGTCATGTGAATTTGGTATTCGTTTGATATTTTGATGAGATGTATGTTGTCTAGCCTCTAGTGGTGTTATGTGAACATCGACTACATAACACTTCACCATTGTTTGGGCCTAGAGAAAGGTATTGGGAAGTAATAAGTAGATGATGGGTTGCTAGAGTGACAGAAGCTTAAACCCTAGTTTATGTGTTGCTTCGTAAGGGGCTGATTTGGATCCATATGTTTCATGCTATGGTTAGGTTTAACTTAATACTTTTGTTGTAGCTGCGGATGCTTGCCATAGAGGTTAATCATAAGTGGGATGCTTGTTCAAGTAAGAATAGCACCCAAGCACCGGTCCACGCACATATCAAATTATCAAAGTACCGAACGCGAATCATATGAATGTGATGAAAACTAGCTTGACGATATTCCCATGTGTCCTCGGGAACGCTTTTCCTTATATAAGAGTTTGTCCAGGCTTGTCCTTTGCTACAAAAAGGATTGGGACACCTTGCTGCACTTTATTTACTTTTGTTACTTGTTGCTCGTTACAAATTATCTTATCACAAAACTATATGTTACCACTTATTTTAGTACTTGCAGAGAATACCTTGCTGAAAACCGCTTATCATTTCCTTCTGCTCCTCGTTGGGTTCGACACTCTTACTTATCGAAAGGACTACGATAGATCCCCTATACTTGTGGGTCATCACTGCCCGCCTAGCTGCGGTCCTAGCTTTGGCAGCCTTCCTCGCGCGCTAGACGAGGAAGTGGCGCCGGTGTCGGTGATTAAAACCTCCACGCAGAGGTCCATTGCCCCGGCGGGCGCCACCGCCGAGGGAAAGGGGGGAGTTAGAAAAGTCGAGCACCTCCCTGGGGTACTCGTCGGCCGCAGGCGCATAGGAGATGCGCAGCGCGGTGAAGGAGATGGCGAGTGCATCGATGACGTTGACCGCCAGCGTGACGGGCTCGTCGGAGTCGGAGTAGAGCCCTATCTAAAGCATCCTCCAAGCCAAGACCTCTAGCTGCCCCACGGTGCGCACCAACTGTCGTGGTGGGTGCACGACAGATGCCATGAGATGGCTAAAGAGAGGAGGAGGCTCGAGGGCACTGGTGGGCTCCAGAGGCGAGGTCGGCATGAGCGAGCGCGGGACGCAAGACATACCCAGGTTCGGGGCTCTCCGGAGAGATAACACACCTAATCCTGCCGAGTGTGGTTTATATGCTACAGTACAGGGTTGCTCCTTGAGCTGTATTAGGGAGGAAGAAAGGCAGGCCAAGGCTTGGGCTGCTCTCTTCCTTTGTGTGTGTTCTACTGGTCGGATCTCTTCACCAACTTGCTCTCTCACCCCCGTGCATGGAGGCCTCCTGGGGGTTTTATAGGTCAACCCCCAGGGGTACAATGGTAATGTTACAAGGCCATGGGGCTGGGTAGTCAGCGTCTAGGAACCCGGTGCTAGGTCCCTCCGGGTACCAGGTCTCGCCGGGTTCCCTGGGCGTGGGGCCGCCAAGTACGGTGGCACTGTTGGCCGTCTTGTCGATCGTCAAGGAGTGGCAAAGTTGAGTCGGCTACAGTGGCGCTCCGTCAGGTTGCCGCTTGCTGGCATCATAGGTGACGTCGGGTGCACTGTTGCCACACCGAGCCTGGTCAGCGGGTAGGTGGGGGGCACTGATGACTCATCCGGCTGACCAAAGGCATGGGCGGGGCACTGTGGCTTCGGTCATCAGTTGGTGGCGACTCGTCCCATCTTACGGCTGGGATGGGATGGCCACTGACCCTTGCAGGTTGGAGTACACGCCAAGGTGGAGCTGGCTTGTTGGATAAGTCTTGGTGTGTCGGGCTCAGCTGCCTTGGGCTGGCTTGTTGGAGAAGTCTTGAGGATTAAGCCGGGTCGAGGGGGCTTGGCCGGGTCGAGCGACCCGACCAAGCGCGAGCCGTCTTGAGGGGCGATGTCGGACCAGTTGTTTTTGAAAAGGATCCGGGTCCCGTTGCCTGCTCGGGGTTCATCCCCCCGACATGGTCGATAATATTGATGGGCGTGTTATTTACTTCTGTGATGAAGCTGCTAGAATTGCTAGACCCGATACTAAAGATAAACATAGACCTCTTGTAGGCATGCTTGTTGTTTCTGTTAAAATAGGAGATCATTGATATCATGGCTTATGTGACATGGGTGCTAGTGCGAGTGCAATACCTCATTCCTTATACGAAGAAATTATGCATGATATTGGACCTGCTGAGATAGAAGGTATTGATGTTACAATTGAGCTTGCCAATAGAGATACTATTTCACCAGTTGGGATTGTTAGAGATGTTGAATTTTTGTGTGGGAAAGTTAAATATCCTACTGATTTTCTTGTTCTTGGTTCCCCACAAGATGACTTTTGTCCCATTATATTTGGTAGAACCTTCTTGAATACTGTTAATGCTAAGATAGACTGCAAAAAGGATATTGTTTCTGTTGGTTTAGGGGATATGTCTCATGATTTTAATTTTGCTAAATTTCGTAGACAACCCATGATAAAGAACTGCCTAGTAAAGATGTAATTATTGGTCTTGCTTCTATTGCCGTGCCTCCTAATGATCCTTTAGAACAATATTTGCTAGACCATGAAAATGATATGTTTGTGAAGGAAAGAAGGGAAATAGATGAAGTATTCTTTAAACAGGGGCCTATTTTGAAACACAACTTGCCTGTTGAAATTCTAGGGGATCCTCCTCCACCCAAGGGTTATCCCCTATTTGAGCTTAAACCATTACCTGATACTCTTAAATATGCTTATCTTGATGAAAAGAAGATATACCCTGTTATTATTAGTGCTAACCTTTCAGAGCAGGAAGAAGAGAAATTGTTGAAAACTCTGAAGAACCACTGTGCTGCTATTGGATATATTCTTGATGATTTTAAGGGCATTAGTCCCACTCTATGCCAGCACAAAATAAAATTGGAGAAAGACGCTAAACCGGTTGTTGATCACCAACGGCGGTTAAATCCTAAGATGAAAGAAGTGGTAAGAAATGAAATACTAAAGCTTTTAGGGGTAGGTATAATTTATCCTGTTGCTGATAGTCAATGGGTAAGTCCTGTCCATTGTGTCCCTAAGATGGGAGGTATTACTGTTGTTCCTAATGATAAAGATGAATTGATCGCACAAAGAATTGTTACAGGTTATAGAATGGTAATTGATTTCCGCAAATTAAATAAAACTACTAGAAAGGATCAGTGCCCTTTACCTTTTATTGATCAAGTGTTAGAAAGCTTATCCAAACATACACATTTTTTGCTTTCTAGACGGTTATTCTGGTTTCTCTCAAATACCATGTCGAAAGAGGATCAAGAAAAGACCACTTTTACTTGCCCTTTCGGTACCTTTGCTTATAGGCGTATGCCTTTTGGTTTATATAATGCACCTGCTACCTTTCAAAGATGTATCACTACTATATTCTCTAACTTTTGTGAAAAGATTGTTGAGGTTTTCATGGATGATTTCTCCATGTATGGAACTTCTTTAGATGATTGCTTAAGCAACCTTGATTGAGTTTTGGAGAGATGTGAAGAAACTAATCTTGTCTTGAATTGGGAGAAGTGCCACTTTATGGTTAATGAAGGTATTGTCTTGGGGCATAAAATTTCTGAAAGAGGTATTGAAGTTGATAAAGCTAAGGTTGATACTATTGAAAAGATGTCGTGTCCTAAGGACATTAAAGGTATATGAAGTTTCCTCAGTCATGTCGGTTTTTATAGGAGGTTCATTAAAGACTTCTCAAAAATTTCTAGGCCTTTGACTAATCTCTTACAAAAAGATGTTCCTTTTGTCTTTGATGATGATTGTGTAGAAGCATTTGAAATACTTAAGAAAGCCTTGATTTCTGGACCTATTGTTCAGCCACTTGATTGGAATTTACCCTTTGAAATTATGTGTGATGCTAGTGATTATGCTGTAGGTGCTGTTCTAGGACAAAGAGTTGATAAGAAATTAAATGTTATCCAATATCTAGTAAAACTCTAGACAGTGCCCAGAAAAATTATGCTACTACTGAAAAAGAATTTTTGGCAGTTGTATTTGCTTGTGATAAGTTCAGACCTTATATTGTTGATTCTATAGTAACTGTTCACACTGATCATGCTGCTATTAAATATCTTATGGAAAAGAAAGATGCTAAACCTAGACTTGTTAGATGGGTTCTCTTGCTACAAGAATTTGATTTGCATATTATTGATAGAAAGGGAGCTGAGAACCCCGTTGCAGACAACTTGTCTAGGTTAGAAAATGTTCTTGATGACCCACTCCCTATTGATGATAGTTTTCCTGATGAACAATTAGCTGTCATAAATGCTTCTCATACTGCTCCATGGTATGCTGAGTATGCTAATTACATTGTTGCTAAATTCATACCACCTAGTTTCACATACTAGCAAAAGAAAAAGTTTTTCTATGGTTCAAGACATTACTTCTGGGATGACCCATACCTTTATAAAGAAGGAGTATATGGTGTTATTAGGTGTTGTGTACCTGAGCATGAACAGGAACAGATCCTACGCAAATGTCACTCTGAGGCTTATGGAGGACACCACGCTGGAGATAGAATTGAGTAATAGAGAACTCAAATTAATTTTGCAAAAGACTGTCAATAGGTCTAGAAAGAATTTTTCCAAGAAACTTGATGATGCATTATGGGCCTATAGAACTGCATATAAAAATCCTATGGGTATGTCTCCGTATAAAATGGTTTATGGGAACGCATGTCACTTACCTCTCGAACTAGAACATAAAGCATATTGGGCCATTAAAGAGCTCAATTATGATTTCAAACTTGCTGGTCAGAAGAGACTATTTAACATTAGCTCACTTGATGAGTGGAGAACCCAGGCCTATGAGAATGCCAAACTGTTTAATGAAAAAGTTAAAAGATGGCATGACAAAAGGATACAAAAGCGTGAGTTTAATGTAGGTGATTATGTTCTGTTATACAACTCTCCTTTAAGATTTTTGCAGGAAAAATCCTCTCTAAATGGGAAGTTCCTTACGTTATTGAGGAAGTATATCGTTCCGGTGCCATAAAAATCAACAACTTCGAAGGCACAAATCCAAGGGTGGTGAACGGTCAAAGAATCAAACATGCATTATATCTCAGGTAATCCCATAAATGTTGAAACCAATGTTGTTGATACCGTAACCCCGGAGGAGTACATAAGGGACACTTTCCAGAACGTTTCAGACTCTGAAAAGGAATAGGTATGTGGTACGGTAAGTAAACCGACTCCAAAACAGTTCTAATAGCAATTTTTCTCCGTTTTAGAATATTTAAGAAAATAGGAAAATAAGAAGTAGTCCGAAAGGGACACGTGGCATCCACGTGGGTGGAGGGCGCGCCCCCTGCCTCGTGGGCACCTCGTGTGCCCTCCGTACTCCGTTTTCTTGCATGATACTTCTTTTGGTCGGTAAAAAATCATTATATAATCTCCCAAAGGTTTTGACCACCGTACCACGACACAATCCCCTGTTTTCGTTTTGAGCTATTTTTTGCTAGAGTTTGCAAGGCCAAGCATTATGTCGTCCTCCTCCTCCAACAACGCGGACGGCGATGCTTGGTTGTTGCAGATGGAACCTAGAAGGGAGGATGCCGAGGGAGCCATGATGGAGGAGGATGAAGGAGATTCGCTCGAGGAACAACCTCCGGCTTCGGAGAGGGGTACTTTGGCGGGCATCTCCACTATTCCGAATCCCCATCAAGCAATAGAAGCTACAAACAATCATGAAGGCCAAGAGGTTCGAGAAGGGCTTCCCCCTAGGAGGCCCTTACACAGGTTACATCGGAACAACTTTCATAATTTGGTACATAATTACGGAGTAGAGAACACCCCTTGTACACATATACCCTCCAATTGGGACATATCCTGTCCAAGTTAAAGCAATGCAGGGAAGAGTTCTTGGGGGCCTGAAAATAAGCATCTTATGGAGGAAATTCATAAGAATGCAAATATGCTCCAACGTGTGATCCAAGAACTGCGAGTTTTGAAGGGTGCATTATTGAAGCTGACTACATCATCAACAACTCCATCATCACCACCGCCGAAGAAAGAGACATAAATACATGGGTATGGGCACTCCCCTTGGCAACTACTAAGCTTGGGGGAGGTACCCCGGTATCGTATCACCATCACACTTCTATCTTTACAATTTTTCTTAGTTTGATCTTTTGGTTATATCTTGATCTAGTAGAATAAAGTTTAGTATGATCTAGCTTTGAGTTTTGTGTTGATCCTTATCTATGCAATCGAGTCCGTGAGCTATATATAATAAAGATTAGTCTTGAGTCAAGGGCTTGGTTATCTTCATATGATCTTGAGGGAATAAAAGAAAAAAGGGAAAGAATAAAAGAAAATAAGGAGATCATACTGATCTTATGGAGAGTAATGACTTCACATATAAAAAGTATGATGAATAAAAGTTGTTGAGAGCTGACAAACATAGTTTTGGTCATCGTTGCAATTAATAGTAAGTAATAAATAAAGAGAGGTTTTCACATATAAATATACTATCTTGGACATCTTTTATGATTGTGAGCACTCATTAAAATATGACATGCTAAAAAATTGATGTTGGACAAGGAAGACAACGTAATGGGTTATGTTTTCTTATATTCGAAATAAATTATATTGTCATGGATCATCCAACATGTTGAGCTTGCCTTTCCCCCTTATACTAGCCAAATCTTTTGCACTAAGTAGAGATACTACTTGTGCTTTCAAATATCCTTAAACCCAGTTTTGCCATGAGAGTCCACCATATCTACCTATGGATTGAATAAGATCCTTCAAGTAAGTTGTCATTGTTGCAAGCAATAAAAATTGCTCTCTAAATATGTATGATCTATTAGTGTGGACAAAATAAGCTTTATACGAGCTTGTGATATGGAAGAAATAAAAGTGACGGACTGCATAATAAAGGTCCCTATCACAAGTGGCAATATAAAGTGACGTTCTTTTGCATTAAGATTTTGTGCATCCAACCATAAAAGCACATGACAACCTCTGCTTCCCTCTGCGATGGGCCTATCTTTTATTTTTGTCTTATACCTTATACAAGAGTCATGGTGATCTTCACCTTTCCTTTTTACACTTTATCCTTTGGCAAGCACCATGTGTTGAAAAGATCCTTATATATATATATATATAGGATGTGGGTTTTCATAAAGCATTATTGTTGGCATTACCCTTGAGGTAAAAGGTTGGGAGGCAAAACTATAAGTCCCTATCTTTCTCTGTGTCCGATAAAACTTCATACCCATAAGTATTGCATGAGTGTTAGCAATTATGAAAGACTAAATGATAGTTGAGTATGTGGACTTACTGGAAAGCTCTTATATTGACTCTTTCCGATGTTGTGATAAAGTGCAATTGCTTCAATGACTGAGATTATAGTTTGCTAGTTTTCAATGAAGTTTCTGATTCATACTTTACATTGTGAATAGATTGTTACTTTAGCATAAGAAATCATATGACTATATATATATATATATATATATATATATATATATATATATATATATATATATATATGTTGTTATTCTAAGAATGATCATGATGCCCTCATGTCCGTATTTTATTTTACCGACACCTCTATCTCTGAACATGTGGACGCATTTTTTGATATCGGCTTCCGCTTGAGGACAAGCGAGGTCTAAGCTTGGGGGAGTTGATACGTTTATTTTGCATCATGCTTTTATATCAATATTTATTGCATTATGAGTTGTTATTACACATTATGTCACAATACTTATGCCTTTTCTCTCTTAATTTGCAAGGTTTACATGAATAGGGAGAATGCCGACAGCTGGAATTCTAGGCTGAAAAAGGAGCAAATATTAGAGACCTATTCTGCACAACTCCAAAAGTCCTGAAACTCCACGAAAGTCAATTTTGGATTAGGAAAAAACTAACGCCCACACGTGTGGCATCTTGCACATCGCCCACACGCATCCTTTACCACTCATTTTGCCCCATGCGAACAGATGACATCAGCAGGAATCTTTTTGGTTTTCGGCTTAAAAATGTTTTATCTCCTAATTAAAAAATCAAATTAAAAATCATTTTCACCATTAAATCCGTCTCGATGAGATCTTCAAAACTAGACCCCATGTTGATATGTTTCGACGAAATTTTTTTTGCCCAAAAGTTGCCATGATGTTTACAGTGTAGTTGCCATAGTGCTTAAACTAAAGTTGCCATGTGGCAGTTTCAGTTTGTAGAGCATGGAAATTTTAGTATTTTGATGATGGCAACTATAGTACTTTGACCATGAAAATTATTTTTTGTATGTGCCGTAGCAATTTTAAGTGCATATATCATGGCAATTTTGGTTTATGGTTCATGGCAAGTCTAGTTTCTTAATTCCCCGTTTTACAAATGTAAAAATTTAATTTTAAATGTATAATAAAATAGCTAAAGCATATCATGGCAACTTCAGTGTAAACACCATCCCAATTCATGTGCAATAGAAATGGAAACTTTTAACCCCCAAAAAATTCGTCGAAATATATTGATATGAGATCTAGTTTCGAAGATCTCACCGCGAGGGATTTAATGGTGAAAACGGATCTTCAATCAGATTTTTCATTTAAGAGATAAAACATTTTAAAAACTTAAAATCTAAAAAGATCTCCACATGCATGCATGCGGTGAGGTGGCGCAGTCTTTGTGTTATAGGGCGTGTGGGCGGGTTTCGCTCCCACCACACGTGTGGGTGTTAGCGTTGTCCTTGGATTATATTAAAAATATTGGGCGAAGAAAGCACCAGAGGGGGCCACCCACCGTCCACGAGGGTGGAGGGTGCGCCCTACCCCCTGGGCGCGCCCCTGCCTCGTGGGCCACCTGGCAGGCCCCCAATGCCCATCTTCTGGTATAAGGTGTCTTTTGCCCTGGAAAAAACAGAAAAAGCTTTCAGGACGAAGCGTCGCCGTCCCGAGGCAGAACCATGGTGGAACCAATCTAGGGTTCCGGTGGAGCTGTTCTGCCGAGAAACATCCCTCCGAGAGGGGGAAATCATCACCATCATCATCACCATCGATCCTCTCATCGGGAGGGGGTCAATCTCCATCAACATCTTCACTAGCACCATCTCCTCTAAACCCTAGTTCATCTGTTGTATTCGATCTTTGTCTCAAAACCTCAAATTGGTACTCGTGGGTTGCTAGTAGTGCTGATTACTCCTTGTAGTTGATGCTAGTTGGTTTATTCGGTGGAAGATTATATGTTCAGATCCTTTATGCATATTAATACCCCTCTGATTATGAACATGAATATGATCTGTGAGTAGTTACGTATGTTCCTGAGGACATGGGAGAAGTCTTGCTATAAGTAGTCATGTGAATTTGGTATTCGTTTGATATTTTGATGAGATGTATATTGTCTTTCCTCTAGTGGTGTTATGTGAACGTCGACTACATGACATTTCACCATTGTTTGGGCCTAGGGGAAGGCATTGGGAAGTAATAAGTAGATGATGGGTTGCTAGAGTGACAGAAGCTTAAACCATAGTTTATGTGCTGCTTCGTAAGGGGCTGATTTGGATCCGTATGTTTCATGCTATGGTTAGATTTACCTTAATTCTTCTTTCGTAGTTGCAGATGCTTGCGAGGGGGGTTAATCATAAGTGGGATGCTTGTCCAAGGAAGGGTAGTACCCAAGCACCGGTCCACCCACATATCAAATTATCAAAGTAACGAACGCGAATCATATGAGCATGATGAAAACTAGCTTGACGATAATTCCCATGTGTCCTTGGGAGCGCTTTCCTTTATATAAGAGTTTGTCTAGGCTTGTCCTTTGCTACAAAACGGATTGGGCCACCTTGCTACACCTTGTTTACTTTTATTACTTGTTACCCATTACGAATTACCTTATCACAAAACTATCTATTACCGATAATTTCAGTGCTTGCAAAGGATACCTTACTGAAAATTGCTTGTCATTTCCTTCTGCTCCTCGTTGGGTTCGATACTCTTACTTATCGAAAGGACTACGATAGATCACCCATACTTGTGGGTCATCAATAAGCTCTACGTTCACATACAACGGGTGCAAGCCAATTTTGCACACGCAGAGTACTCGGGTTAAACTTGACAAGCCTAGCATATGCAGATATGGCCTCGGAACATTGAGACTGAAAGGTCGAACGTGAATCATATAGTAGATATGATCAACATAGTGATGTTCACCATTGAAAACTACTCCATCTCACGTGATGATCGGACATGGTTTAGTTGATATGGATCACGTGATCATTTAGATGATTAGAGGGATGTCTATATAAGTGGGAGTTATTGAGTAATATGATTAATTGAAGTTTAATTTATCATGAACTTAGTACCTGATAGTATTTTGCATTTCTATGTTTTTGTAGATCAATGGCCCGTGCTACCATTCCTTTCAATTTTAATGTGTTCCTAGAGAAAGCTAAGTTGAAAGATGATGGTAGCAATTACATGGACCCGGTCCATAACTTGAGGATTATCCTCATTGTTGCACAGAAGAATTATGTCCTCAAAGCACCGCTAGGTGCAAAGCCCGCTGCAGGAGCAACTCTAGATGTTATGAACGTCTGGCAGAGCAAAGTTGATGACTACTCGATAGTTTAGTGTGCCATGCTTTACGTCTTAGAATCGGGACTTCAACGACGTTTTGAACGTCATGGAGCATATGAGATGTTCCAGGAGTTGAAGTTAATATTTCAAGCAAATGCCCGGATTGAGAGATATGAAGTCTCCAATAAGTTCTACAACTATAAGATGGAGGAGAATAGTTCTGTCAGTGAACACATACTCAGAATGTCTGGGTACCACAACCACTTGACTCAACTGGGAGTTAATCTTCCTGATGATAGTGTCATTGACAGAGTTCTTCGATCATTGCCACCAAGCTACAAAGGCTTTGTGAGGAACTATAATATGCAAGGGATGGATAAGACAATTCCCTAGATCTTCGCAATGCTAAAGGCTGCGGAGGTAGACATCAAGAAGGAGCATCAAGTGTTGATGGTTAACAAGACCACTAGTTTCAAGAAAAAGGGCAACGGGAAGAAAGGGAACTTCAAGAAGAACGACAAGCAAGTTGCTGCTCAAGTGAAGAAGCCCAAGTCTGGACCTAAGCCTTAGACTGAGTGCTTCTACTGCAAAGGGACTGGTCACTGGAAGCGGAACTGCCCCAAGTATTAGGCGGATAAGAAGGATGGCAAAGTGAAAGGTATATTTGATATACATGTTATTGATGTGTATGTTACTAATGCTCGTAGTAGCGCCTGGGTATTTGATACTGGTTCTGTTGCTCATATTTGCAACTCGAAACAGGGCCTATGGATTAAAAGAAGATTGACTAAGGACGAGGCGATGATGCGCGTGGGAAATGTTTCCAAAGTCGATGTGATCGCTATCGGCACGCTACCTCTACATCTACCTTCGGCATTAGTTTTAGACCTGAATAATTGTTATTTGGTGCCAACGTTAAGCATGAACATTATATCTAGATCTTGTTTGATGCGAGGCGGTTATTCATTTAAATCAGAGAATAATGGTTGTTCTATTTATATGAGTAATATCTTTTATGGTCATGCACCCTTGATGAGTGGTCTATTTTTTGTTGAATCTCGATAGTAGTGACACACATATTCATAGTATGGAAGCCAAAAGATACAAGTTTAATAATGATAGTGCAACTTATTTGTGGTACTACCGTTTAGGTCATATTGGTGTAAAGCGCATGAAGAAACTCCATGCTGATGGACTTTTGGAATCACTTGATTATGAATCACTTGATGCTTGTGAATCATGCCTCATGGGCAAGATGACTAAGACTCCGTTCTCCGGAACAATGGAGCGAGCAACAAACTTATTGGAAATAATACATACTGATGTATGCGGTCCGATGAGTGTTGAGGCTCGCGGCGGGTATCGTTATTTTCTGACCTTCACAGATGATTTGAGCAGATATGGGTATATCTACTTGATGAAACATAAGCCTGAAACATTTGAAAAGTTCAAAGAATTTAAGACTGAAGTGGAAAATCATCATAACAAGAAAATAAGATTTCTACGATCTGATCATGGAGGTGAATATTTGAGTTATGAGTTTGGTCTTCATATGAAACAATGCGGAATAGTTTCGCAACTCATGCCACCTGGAACACCACCGTGTAATGGTGTGTCCGAACATCGTAACCGCACTTTATTAGATATGGTGCGATCTATGATGTCTCTTATTGATTTACCGCTATCGTTTTGGGGTTATGCTTTAGAGACAGCTGCATTCACGTTAAATAGGGAATCATCTAAATCTGTTGATATGACACCATATGAACTGTGGTTTGGCAAGAAACCCAAGTTGTCGTTTCTTAAAGTTTGGGGCTGCGATGCTTATGTGAAAAAGCTTCAACCTGATAAGCTCGAACCCAAATCGGAGAAATGTGTCTTCATAGGACACCCAAAGGGGACTATTGGGTACACCTTCTATCAAAGATCCGAAGGCAAGATATTCGTTTCTAATGGATCCTTTCTAGAGAAGGAGTTTCTTTCGAAAGAAGTGAGTGGGAGGAAAGTAGAACTTGATGGCGTAATTGTGACTTCTCCTGAATTGGAAAGTAGTTCATCATAGAAATCAGTTCTAGTGATTCCTACACCAATTAGTGAGGAAGCTAATGATGATGATCAAGAAACTTCTGATCAAGTTACTACCGAACCTCGTAGGTCAACCAGGGTAAGATCCGCACCAGAGTGGTACGGTAATCCTGTTCTGGAGGTCATGTTACTTGACCATGACGAACCTACGAAGTATGAGGAAGTGATGACGAGCCCGGATTCCACGAAATGGCTTGAGGCCATGAAATATGAGATGGGATCCACGTATGAGAACAAAGTGTGGACTTTGGTTGACTTGCCCGATGATGAACAAGCAATAGAAAATAAATGGATCTTCAAGAAGAAGACTGACGCTGACGGTAATGTTACTGTCTACAAAGCTCGACTTGTTGCGAAAGGTTTTCGACAAGTTCAAGGAGTTGGCTACGATGAGACCTTCTCACCCGTAGCGATGCTTAAGTCTGTCCGGATCATGTTAGAAATTGCCGCATTTCATGATTATGAAATTTGGCAAATGGACGTCAAAACTGCATTCCTTAATGGATATCTTAAAGAAGAGTTGTATATGATGCAACCAGAATGTTTTATCGATCCAAAAGGTGCTAACAAAGTGTGCAAGCTTCAGCAATCCATTTATGGACTGGTGCAAGCCTCTCGGAGTTGGAATATATGCTTTGATAGTGTGATCAAAGCATATGGTTTTATACAGACTTTTGGAGAAGCCTGTATTTACAAGAAAGTGAGTGGGAGCTCTGTAGCATTTCTGATATTATATGTGGATGACATATTGTTGATCGGAAATGATACTGAATTTCTGAATAGCATAAAAGGATACTTGAATAAGAATTTTTTAATGAAAGACCACGGTGAAGCTGCTTACATATTAGGCATCAAGATCTATAGAGATAGATCAAGACGCTTAATTGGACTTTCACAAAGCACATACCTTGATAAAGTTTTGAAGAAGTTCAACATGGATCAGTCAAAGAAAGGGTTCTTGCCTGTGTTACAAGGTGTGAAGTTGAGTTAGACTCAATGCCCAACCACTGCAGAAGATAGAGAGAAAAGGAAAGCCATTCCCTATGCCTCAGCCATAGGTCCTATCATGTATGCAATGTTGTGTACCAGACCTGATGTGTGCCTTGCTATTAATTTAGCAGGGAGGTACCAAAGTAATCCAGGAGTGGATCACTTGACAGTGGTCAAGAGCATCCTGAAATACTTGAAAAGGACTAAGGATATGTTTCTCATTTATGGAGGTCACAAAGAGCTCATTGTAAGCAGTTACGTCTATGCAAGCTTTGACACTGATCCAGATGACTCTAAGTCACAAACCGGATACGTATTTATATTGAATGGTGGAGCTGTCAGTTGGTGCAGTTCCAAGCAGAGCGTCGTGGCGGGATCTACATGTGAAGCGGAGTACATAGCTGCTTGATACGTCTCCAATGTATCTATAATTTTTGATTGTTCCATGCTATTATATTATCTGTTTTAGATGTTAATGGGCTTTATTTTACACTTTTATAGTACAATTTTTGGGACTAACTATTAACCGGAAGCCCAGCCCAAATTGCTATTTTTTTGCCTATTTCAGTGTTTCACAGAAAAGGAATATCAAATGGAGTCCAAACGGAATGAAACCTTCGGGAACGTGATTTTTGGAACAAACGTGATCCAGAGAACTTGGAGTGGACGTCAAGAAACAACTGAGGAGGCCACGAGGCAGGGGGCATGCCTACCCCCTAGGCACGCCCTCCCCCTCGTGGTCCCCTTGTGGCTCAACCGACCTTCTTCTTCCTCCTATATATATCTACGTACCCCAAAAACATCCAGGAGCACCACGAAACCCTATTTCCACCGCCGCAACCTTCTGTACCCAAGAGATCCCATCTTGGGGCCTTTTCCGGAGCTCCGCCGGAGGGGGCATCGATCACGGAGGGCCTCTACATCAACTCCATGGCCTCTCTGGTGATGTGTGAGTAGTTTACTTCAGACCTTTGGGTCCATAGCTGGTAGCTAGATGTCTTCTTCTCTCTCTTTGGATCTCAATGCAAAGTTCTCCTCGATTCTCTTGGAGATCTATTCGACGTAACTCTTTTTGCGGTGTGTTTGTCGAGATCCGATGAATTGTGGGTTTATGATCAAGTTTATCTATGAAAAATATTTGAATCTTCTCTGAATTCTTTTATGTATGATTGGTTATATTTGCAAGTCTCTTCAAATTATCAGTTTGGTTTGGCCTACCAGATTGATCTTTCTTGCAATGGGAGAAGTGCTTAGCTTTGGGTTCAATCTTGCGGTGCTCGATCCCAATGACAGAAAGGAACGACACGTATTGTATTGTTGCCATCGAGGATAAAAAGATGGGGTTTACATCATATTGCATGAGTTTATCCCTCTACATCATGTCATCTTGCTTAAGGCGTTACTCTGTTCTTATGAACTTAATAGTCTAGGTGCATGCTGGATAGCTATCGATGTGTGGAGTAATAGTAGTAGATGCAGGCAGGAGTCGGTCTACTTGTCACGAACGTGATGCCTATATACATGATCATACCTAGATATTCTCATAATTATTCGCTTTTCTATCAATTGCTCGACAGTAATTTGTTCACCCACCGTAATACTTATGCTATCTTGAGAGAAGCCACTAGTGAAACCTATGGCCCCCGAGTCTATTTTCCATCATACATGTTTCCAATCTATTTTATTTTTCCATCTTTACTTTCAATCTATATCATAAAAATACCAAACATATTTATCTTATTATTATTATCTCTATCAGATCTCACTCTTGCAAGTGGCCGTGAAGGGATTGACAACCCGTTTATCACGTTGGTTGCGAGGTTCTTATTTGTTTGTGTAGGTACGAGGTGACTCGCGCGTGGTCTCCTACTGGATTGATACCTTGGTTCTCAAAAACTGAGGGAAATACTTACGCTACTTTGCTGGATCACCCTTTCCTCTTCAAGGGAAAACCAACACGGTGCTCAAGAGGTAGTAAGAAGGATTTCTGGCGCCATTGCCGGGGAGATCTACGCCAAGTCAGGACATACCAAGTACCCATCACAACCCTTATCCTTCGCATTACATTATTTGCCATTTGCCTCTTGTTTTCCTCTCCCCCACTTCACCCTTGCTGTTTTATTTGCGCTCTTTTCCTTTCGCCCTCTTTCCGTTCGCCTCCTTTCCGCTTGCTTCGTCGTTATGACTAGCCCTTTATCTACTCCTTTGTCTCCCGAGAATGAAGTCCTTAATTTTAAACAAAGGAAGGGGGAAATCTAAAAGATGCTTGGTACAGAATTTGCAATGCACAAAATAGATCTACTAGGAAGCAATCTATTTCCATTCTTCTTTGCAATTTTTATGTTGGCATCACTCCTTGGAATAGATATATTCTTGATACCATTACCGGAGGAAAATTCTTGGGTAGCCATACTTTTGATTCTTATAATGCTATGATAGATTTGTTCGGCCCACCACCTCTTTTAGTTAATGGAACTATTTTAACTTTGGAACACGTGATGCAACGGCTTGAAATTATTGAAAATAAAGTTGCCACCGTAGAGTTGATTGAAAATTTGGATAGAAAGATCCATGACCAAATTACCCAATACGGATCTAAGGTAGGAGTTTCTCTTAAATTTTTTAAAGAAAAGGAACCTATGGTTAATGAAAAGATAGACCAAGATCCCACTAGAATTGATAAAATTGAGGATATTATTACCAACCTAGGGTCTGCCTTTTCTTCCGTGAAAAATACTCCTTCTAATGCTAAGATTGCCAAATTATTGTATGTTCCTAAAAATAAGGGTGAAGCTTCTAGTAAGGGAAATGCGGACCTCAAATCCATAAGTGTTCACCCCAACTTTTTCACTATCCTTAAGGAACATTTTGCTACAAATGATTTTCTTGATTTTGTGCCTAGGAGTTTGATAATTAATAAAAAGGAAGAAACTCCTAATGGTTATAAGTGTCTTATTGAAGAATTGCCTACCAAAGATGATAATACCTAGATCTATCCTTGCTTTTATGCCTAGCTAGGGGCGTTAAACGATAGCGCTTGTTGGGAGGCAACCCAATTTTATTTTTATTCCTTGATTTTTGTTCCTATTTAGTAATAAATAATTTATATATCCTCTGTTTAGTTGTGTTTTTTGTGTTTAATTAGTGTTTGTGCCAAGTAGAACCGTTGGGAAGACTTGGGGAAAGTCTTTTTGATCTTGCTGTAAAAAATAGAAACTTTAGCGCTCACGAGAATTGTTGCCATTTTTTACTGGAGAGTTCTATTTAGTTAATTCTTTTTGCAGATGATTAATATATAAATTCCTCACGTCCGTAAATTTATTTTAGAATTTGTGGGATTCCATACATATTCTAAACCTACAGATTACTACAGACTGTTCTGTTTTTGACAGATTCTGTTTTTCGTGTGTTGTTTGCTTATTTTGATGAATCTATGGCTAGTAATAGAGTTTATGAACCATAGAAAAGTTGGAATACAGTAGGTTTAACACCAATATAAATAAATAATGAGTTCATTACAGTACCTTGAAGTGGTGGTTTGTTTTCTTTTACTAACGGAGCTCACGAAGATTTTCTTTTAAGTTTTGTGTTGTGAAATTTTCAAGTTTTGGGTAAAGATTTGATGGATTATGGAACAAGGAGTGGCAAGAGCCTAAGCTTTGGGATTCCCAAGGCACCCAAGGTAAAATCCAAGTACAACCAAAAGCCTAAGCTTGGGGATGCCCCGGAAGGCATCCCCTCTTTTGTCTTCGTCCATCGGTAACTTTACTTGGAGCTATATTTTTATTCGCCACATGATATGTGTTTTCTTGGAGTGTCTTGTATGATTTGAGTCTTTGATTCTTAGTTTACCACAATCAAACTTGCTGTACACACCTTTTGGGAGAGACAAACATGAATTGGAATTTATTAGAATACTCTATGTGCTTCACTTATATCTTTTGAGTTGGATAATTTTTGCTCTAGTGCTTCGCCTATATCTTTTAGAGCACGGCGGTGGTTCTATTTTATAGAAATAATTGATCTCTCATGATTCACTTATATCATTTTGAGAGTCCTTTAGAATAGCATGGTAATTCACTTTGGTTATAAAATTTTAAATGCTAAGAGAAGTTGGATGCTTGATAGATGGTTTTGAGATATAAAGGTGGTAATATTAGAGGTGTGCTAGTTGAGTAATTGTGAAATTGATGAATACTTGTGTTGAAGTTGGCAAGTCCCATAGCATGCACGTATGGTAAACGTTATGTGACAAATTTGAAACATGAGGTGTTCTTTGATTGCTTTCCTTATGAGTGGCGGTCGGGGACGAGCGATGGTCTTTTCCTACCAATCTATCCCCCTAGGAGCATGCGCGTAGTGCTTGGTTTTGATGACTTGTAGATTTTTTAAGTATGAGAGTTCTTTATGACTAATATTGAGTCCATGGATTATACGCACTCTCACCCTTCCATCATTGCTAGCCTCTTCGGTACCGTGCATTGCCCTTTCTCACCTTGAGAGTTGGTGCAAACTTCACCGGTGCATCCAAACCCCGTGATATGATACGCTCTATCACACATAAGCCTCCTTATGTCTTCCTCAAAACAGCCACCATACCTACCTATTATGGCATTTACATAGCCATTCCGAGATATATTGCCATGCAACTTTCCACCATTCCATTTATTATGACACGCATCATCATTGTCATACTGCTTTGCATGATCATGTAGTTGACATCATATTTGTGGCAAGGCCACCATGCTTAATTTTTCATACATGTCACTCTTGATTCCTCGCAATCCCGGTACACCGCCGGAGGCATTCACATAGAGTCATATTTTGTTCTAAGTATCGAGTTGTAATTCTTGAGTTGTAAGAAAATAGAAGTGTGATGATCATCATTAGAGCATTGTACCATGTGAGGAAAGGATGATGGAGACCGTGATTCCCCCACAAGTCGGGATGAGACTCTGGACGGAAAGAAAGAGAAAAGAGGCCAAAAAAGAAGGCCCAAATAAAAAAATAAAAAAGGAAAAATGACAGAGAAAGAGAGAAGGCACAATGTTACTATCCTTTTTCCACACTTTTGCTTCAAAGTAGCACTATGATCTTCATGATAGAGAGTCTCTTATTTTGTCACTTTAATATACTAGTGGGAATTTTTCATTATAGAACTTGGCTTGCATATTCCAATGGTGGGCTTCCTCGAATGCCCTAGGTCTTCGTGAGCAAGCGAGTTGGATGCACACCCACTTAGTTTCTTTGATAAGCTTTCATATATTTATAGCTCTAGTGCATCCGTTGCATGGCAATCCCTACTCCTTGCATTGACATCAATCGGTGGGCATATCCATAGCCCATTGATTAGCCACGTCAATGTGAGACTTTCTCCCTTTTTGTCTTCTCACAAAACCTCAATCATCATATTCTATTCCACCCATAGTGATATGTCCATGGCTCGTGCTCATATATTGCGTAAAAGTTGAAAGAGTTTGAAAAGCCTAAGTATGAAACAATTGCTTGGCTTGTCATCGGGGTTGTGCATGATGAGAGCATTTTGTGTGACGAAAATGAAGCATCGCCAAACAATATGACTTTGTAGGGATAAGTTTTCTTTGGTTGTGGTATTTTGATAAGACATAATTGCTTGATTAGCATACTTGGAGTATTACTATTTTTATGTCAATAATAAACTTTTATCTTGAATCTTTCGGATTTGAACATTCATGCCACAATAGAGAAAAATACATTGAAGAATATTATAGAAAGCATTCCACATCAAAAATTCTATATTTATCATTTACCTACTCGAGGATGAGCAGGAATTAAGCTTGGGGATGCTTGATATGTTTCCAACATATCTATAATTTTTTATTGTTCCATGCTATTATATTATCTGTTTTGGATGTTAATAGGCTTTATTTTACACTTTTATACTATTTTTGGGACTAACCTATTAACCGGAGGCCCAGCCCAAATTGCTGTTTTTTGCCTATTTCAGTGTTTCGCAGAAAAGGAATATCAAACGGAGTCCAAATGGAATGAAACATTTGGGAACATGATTTTTGGAACAAACGTGATCCAGAGGACTTGGAGTGGACGTCAAGAAACAACCAAGGAGGCCACGAGGCAGGGGGAGCGCCTACCCCCCTGGGCGCGCCCTCCCCCCTCGTGGGCCCCTCGTGGCTCAACCGACCTACTTCTTCCTCCTATATATATCTCACTCTTGCAAGTGGCCATGAAGGGATTGACAACCCCTTTATCGCGTTGGTTGCGAGGTTCTTATTTGTTTGTGTACGTACGAGGTGACTCGCGCGTGGTCTCCTACTGGATTGATACCTTGGTTCTCAAAAACTGAGGGAAATACTTACGCTACTTTGCTGCATCACCCTTTCCTCTTCAAACCAACGCAGTGCTCAAGAGGTAGCACTGCTTCAGAAGCAGCAAATGAAGGAGTTCATATCCGATCTAGGTGTCATACCTAGTGCATCAGGTCCAATGCAAATCTTTTGTGACAATACTGGTGCAATTGCCTTGGCAAAGGAATCCAGATTTCACAAGAGAACCAAGCACATCAAGAGACACTTCAATTCCATCCGTGATCAAGTCAAGGAGGGAGACATAGAGATTTGCAAGATACACACAGATCTAAATGTTGCAGACCCGTTGACTAAGCCTCTGTCACGAGCAAAACATGATCAGCACCAGGAATCCATGGGTGTTAGAATCCACTACAAAAAAAGACACATTCGTGACATTTTGGGCCAAACGAAAAAAAGTTATGTCATACATATGACACTTCTATGCCGATAATTGTGACAAAACCTGGTATCATCATAGATGTGGTGGGCTCCTACTTCTATGAAAAAAAATCATGACAGAAAATGGGCTTTTCGTCCTGGGCGGGCCGGAGACGTAGCTACATGACATTCTTTGGGCCATCCATGATGGAAAAAACTGTGGTAGAAGCGAGGGCGAGGAAAATTTCGGGGAGTTCCCGGTTACGGTGGGAGGTCGGGGGCTGAGCGATGTGCGTTTCTCTCGTACACGTACGCGCGTGTGTGTGCGAGGCGTTGGCTCTAAATGAACCCGAGTGAGGTGTTGGGCTCTAACTGAACCTGAGCGATTGCACTGCAAGCTACGCGTTACTGAACCGAGCGATCGATCGATGGCTGTTAACTGAACCCGATCGAGCGATTCCCTCGCTACTGCTGCTAACGCAAGCCGATTGATGCTGCCTCTGGGATGAACAGTGAGCGTTGCGGGGGGGTTTGGATGAACAGTGAGCGGTGGCGTTGCCTTTGGATGAACAGGACCCCGTGGTGTGGTGGAGGGCTGGATGAACAGTAGACGGTGGAGGGGTGCCCGTGGAGTGGTGGTTGAACAGGACCCCGTGGTGTGGAGGGCTGGATGAACAGTAGACGGTGGGGGGTGCCTGTGGAGGGGTGGTTGAACAGTAGCCGGTGGAGTAGCGCGCGGTGGAGGCTAGATGAACAGGAGCCCGTGGAGGCTGGAGGAGGTCGGCGGTAGCCCGTGGAGGCTGGAGGAGGTCGACGGTGGAGATGAACAGTATCCCGTGGAGTCCCATTTTGCGGTATGCCACACCCCTCCCGATCAACAGGACCCCCATTTTGACCGTAGCGCTCCAACACAAGTCTGTTTCATCCGTTTTGCGGTACGCCACACCCCTCCCGATCAACAGGACCCCCGTTTCGACCGTAGGAGGTCCGTTTCCTCCGTTTTGCGGTACGTCACACCCCTCCCAATCAACAGGACCCCCGTTTCGACCGTAGGAGGTCCGTTTCCTCCGTTTTGCGGTACACCACACTCCTCCCGATCAACAGGACCCCCGTTTCGACTGTAGGAGGTCCGTTTCCTCCGTTTTGCGGTATGCCACACCCCTCCCCATGAACACGATGCATTCCATTGCCTCCCCATGAACACGACGACGACGATGTTTCTTCGTTCCGACCCAGCCATGTACACAAGCCCTCGCCGTACGTATGCGCGAGTAGGCGTTCGAGACCCTGCCCGTATGTACGTACGTGGCCGTATTTTCTTTCTTGCACCCTGGCCGTTGTACGTACGTGTACATGCTATGTGCGCACCTCTACTACGACACGTACGCGCCTCTACTACGACACGTGCGCGCCTCTACATCGACCAGTATATATGTACATACATGTTCGCGACCAGAATGACAACGCTACGTACGCTTCGACCAGGTGGGTCCCGACTGTCAGGCACTTCCTTGCCTACGAAGATGTAGCTGGTGGGTCCCAACAGTCAGGGGGGCGAATCGTTTTGGTTTTTTTTGCCCAGACGCACTTCCTTGCGTGCGAAGATGTAGCTGGTGGGTCCCAGCAGTCAGGTGGGCGAATCGTTTTTTTTTGCCCAGACGCACTTCCTTGCGTGCGAAGGCGTAGTTGGCGGGCCCCAGCAGTCAGGGGGGAACATTTTTCGTGAAATACGGTGGCCCGTCCGGTGTGTCCCTGCTGTCAGATGGAGGAATCATTATTTTCCGCGTAATAAGGAGGTACTTCCTTGCTGCCGCTGTGGACCCAGCTGTCACCCTCTCCACGTACAGTCCACGACCGATGGAAATTGTTCCTTGACGACGTTGACCACGCCGCGCCGAGAGCACCAGGGCGGTGGACGATGGCGAGGCCTAGGAAGGGGACGATGCGGAGCCAGTGAAGACGCGACAGTGGATGCCCATGCGGAGAGGAGTATGAGGGTTCACTGGTTTGGCTGCGGTGTGAGGCTGCCGTCGCCACAGGGCCTGGCGAGCGGTCGGAATAGTAGGGGGTGGTGAGGCCTTCGCGGCAGCACAGCCGACCACGAGAGGCAGGAGCAGGCGGCATGATCAGCGTTGCTTTGGGCAGCTGGAGCAAGAAGACCAGAGGTTGAAGAAGCACTACGGCCGTTGGATGGACATCGTACGATCACTGGAGCTAGAATCATTCATATTGACTAAGTTGACAAAGCCCTCCGTCCCTGTCAACTTAGTAGGCCCACAAGTCAGCCTCCCACCAAGGTGGGTCCCAGCTAGCAGGGGGAGTATTCATTTTTTTTGTGCGTAATAAGGAGGCACTTCCGGTGGGTTCGAGCTGACAGCGGGGGGAACTTTTTTTGCGAAATACGGTGGCCCGTCCGATGGGTCCCAACAGTCATGGGGGAAACGTTTTTTTCGTGAAATAAGGTGGCCCGTCCGGTGGGTCTCCGCTGTCAGGTGGGGGAATAATTATTTTGCGCATAATAAGGAGGCACTTCCTTGCGGCCGCGATGGACCCAGCTGTCAGCCTCTCCATGTACAGTACTCTTCTAATGGAAGTCGGTCGTTGACCACATTGACCATGCCGCGCTGAGAGCACCAGGGTGGTGGACGTCGGCAAGGCCTAGGAAGGGGACGACGCGGAGCAGGGGAAGACGCAGCAGCGGAAGCCCGGCGGAGAGGAGTACAAGGGTTCACTGGTTCGGTTGCGGTGTGAGGCTGCCGTCGCCGCAGAATAACAGGGGGTGTGGGTGAGTGGAGGGATGGCCTGGCCAGTGGTGGGAGTAGTATGGGGGCGGTGAGGCCTCCACGGCAGCACAGCCGGCCACGGGAGGCAGGAGCAGGCGGCACAACCGGTGCTGCTTTGGGCGGCTGGACCAAGAAGACCAGAGGTTGAAGAAGCACTACGGCCGTTGGATGGACATCGTACGGTCACTAAAGCTAGAATCGTTTATATTGACTAAGTTGACAAAGCCCTTGGCACGCTCCAACTTAGTAGGCCCACAGGTCAGCCTCCGAAATGGTGCGCCCCAGATGTCAGGGGGACGAATCATTTTTTGGGTGGCCGAAGCTAAGAATATCTAGGATTGAAGAAGAAGCACGACATCCGTTGGATAGACATCCAACGGCCACTGCTGCTAGAACCGTGTGTTGACTATAATAAGTTGACAAAGCCTTGCATACACGTCAACTTATTTTTTTAGGGGACGCGTCACTTAGTAGGCCCACAAGTGTGTGGCAGAGAACTTATAGCCCATTTATGTTTTGTAAGAATGTACAGCCCATTTTTGAATTCTAATGGAATTTACAACAGCCCATTTACAGTTTGTTAAAAGTACAGCCCATTTTCTAGCTAGGACAACGATTAATAATTTCAACCAACCGTTGAAGATAGAATTCAATAAAATTTCCCACATTTTGATGTGATCCGAAATATTTTTATCCCAAAATTTCTAGTTAGATTAAATATAAATTTGTATTACGTAAAAATCCAACGAAACATTGCGCACGCAACAATGAAAATTTAAGATTTTCAAAATCCATAAATAATATTTTATAAACTCATTTCGTGTTTGGTGCATTTTTTTATAGTTACTGCCCAGTTTTTATAATTACATCCCATTTATTATTTTTAAACCCCATTTTCCTGTTAAGCCTAATGCATCCCTCCTAGGAAAGATTTGCAGCCTAGCGGGACGGAGAATAACATGTTGACCTTGCCTGGGTATTCCTCAAAAAGACGTATAGCTGGGCTAGCCATTTTCATCTTGAAAAAATTAGTATGTGGGCTGGATATCTGGCCTGGGCTAGACGGGCCACAGCCCGCCCAGTTAATACCCTGCTCTCCTCTGACCAACAACGAAATCATCGCCAAGAAAAACTTTGCAATTCTCACGCCTCAAAAACACAAATACTGCTTGGTCCCAGCTGTCGGCCGCACCTTGTGCAATTCTCTCGTTTATATTGACTACATAGGTTGACAATGGTGTGGGACCGTGATGTCAGGAAACCAGGAGAAAGCAAAAAAATAGTTGTACATAATAAGGAGGCACTTGCGTACGTACGGCTATGGCCCTAGTGGGCCCCTAGTGTCATCCAGTCAAAATAAAGTCATTCCTGAATCCTCATGTTCGTTGATGATGTTAACAATGCTCGGTGCCACGTCGAGCGCAACAACTCGAAGGACAACGGAGAGGGCCTCGCGGGCCCTACGGATGGTCTGATACAGCACCCGCTCCTCATTCAGGAAGCCAGGATCATCGGACACCTATGAGCACCTTCGAGAAACTGAGACGGCGTGAAATGGTAAGGCCGCGCTTGGGAGCTCTGGTTTATTTCAAACCTGTATTAACATACAAGTGTAATTTACTCGCCATCAAAAACAACGCGTAAAATACAGGCGTAATGAAACCGAGGGCCTGAGGTCTGTAAGTAAAACTGTCGGTTACACGTGTAATTTGAGAGACCAGTGTATATTTTACGAGCACTGCTATATGGACGACATTACCAAACGATACATGCACGACGTGCGTACCATGCCATCCATGGGCAAGGCTGAAACAACAGCTAACGGCTGGATTAGCAATCGTCCGAGTGTCGTTCAGCGTTTTTATCGTGTGTGAAGTACTTCCGATATTTTACTAGTCGAAATCGACCAACCAAGCGCCTTCGCCCAAGACCATCTGCTTTAATTTACAAGCGTCAGTTTTACAAGTGGTTTTGGTTGGAAAACGACGATCCAATCACAACCTAATATCATGAGTTGGTCGGAAGATCATATGGTTTCACGTCTAACCTACCCGACTTGTCGTATAGGCTATGAATGAAACATCAGACGATGAACTTCTTAAGCACGGAAACAACAGAAGAGGATGATCTTCTTAACAAGCAAATCACTGGCATTAGATCGACATGCAAAACAATACGAAGCATTATTCTTAGGAGGCACGGTGAACAGCTCGTGATGCCGCATGCCACAACATTCCAAGCACAACTTTGCAATCAAACACAAGGCCTGGCATTACATAGACAATATTCAGAACAAACTCTTAACACAGGAATATCTTAGCAGAGTAACTATTTACTTCTAAACTAAACACATGAATAGGAAAAAACACTCGACGCTGCTCACAGCAAGGGCGTCCCACTCAAAAATATCAAATGCATGTCTTCTGGCTAACATCAATGAGAAAATTTTGACAAGGTTTTCCAATTCCAATATATTAAACTAACATCTTCTTGCTAACATCAATGATTAAACTTTGACAAGCTTTTCCCATTCAAAATATGTAATGCCTATGATCGTGGAGTCCTGTCGTAGCTTCTTGTACTTGTTTGGGCACTTTTTGCCCAGGGCACTCCACGTGTTGTTAAATTGCCAATGGTCTCTGTGGACTAGTCATGTCACCGGTGTCTAATAATACTCTGTAAAGCTTCTCGGTCATTCCTTCTGTAATGTAGCGCAAACAGTGACTGCTTCTTTCTCCAAAGTGGAACGACCAACTAGACCCAATAATGCAGCAGTTTGCCTTGGACACATTGGCTCCTTTTGTGCAGTTCAACTAAAATCAAAGTCGGAATAAAACCGAGCTTTAATTTTGATATACCTGTAAGCAACAATAGGTATAAGGGAAACAATTACTGAGAAATAACGGTTGATGACTTGTACTCCCAGAAGAAAAGCATCTACTGATCTACTTTACCTTAATGGGAAACAAAGCAAGAGAGTAGCAATTCTCCATCAGTGTGATTCATTCATATTGACTGAGACATTATCTTAACAATGCCTTGTTTCAACATGTATAAAGAACGACAAAGCAGAAAAGTACCATTCCTAAAACAATGCAACTGATTCATTTTAACAGAGACATTATCTTAACAATACCTTCGTTAAACATGTAGAAAGAACTACAAAGCAGGATAGTACCATTCCTAACAAGTGTTGCAGTTTCGAACTAAGATTCAGTAGTTAATTAATTCTGAGAGTGGCATTGCTTAATTTTACCAGCGGCATTAGATTAACAAACAGCATAAACAGTTCCAGGGGAGAGTGGGCGCAACAACAGTATGTGCTTCCATCTACTTATAAAGGGGGTGATGCAGAGTTTGTTGTAACAAAGCAACAAGCATCATGTTTGGGTTGGTCCCATTTTTGTTCACTACTGAATGGGAAAAGATAGGAATACAATAGCTTCAATTCAACATTTAATTAAAAAAGTACCAATACAAGTAGCACAACATCTCAAAGCACACTACACAATCATGTGGATGAAGGCCTGTACTGACCTTTCATGAGACAGACAAGATAAAATATGAATCTGCCAACACGAATAGGAAATCCAATCTCATTTTGTGCAGTTGCACTGAAATCAAGCAAAGTGTTTCGTGTAGCGAAGCAAAATGTCGCAGTAGCAACAAGTTGAATAGATATCCCTGTTTAAACAGAGGTAAAAAAGGAATCAATTACTGGCTAATAAAGGAGGATGAAACATGCGGCCACAAAAATGGTAATCCCGCCAATCCCTAACAAGTGTTGCAGTTTTGAAATAAGATTCAGTAGTTAATTTTGAGAGTGGCATCAATTACTGGCTTATAAAGGGGGTGATGCTGAATTTGTTGTAACAAAGCAACAAGCATCATGTCTGGGTTGGTCCCATTTTTGTTCACTACTTAATGGGAAAAGACAGCAATACAATAGCTTCAATTCAACATTTATTTAAAACAGTACCAAAACAAGTAGCACAACATCTCAAAGCACATTGCACATCATGTGGTTGAGACCAAGATTTGAAACAACTCGCCACGAAGACTAGAAACAAATCTCGATCTCCTTTTGTGCAGTTCCACCAAAATTAAGCAAAGTCGCCGGTGTGACATTCAAGTTGAACTGCACAAAACACTCTTAAAACATAAGTGTTTCGAGTAGCGAAGCAAAATGTCGCAATAGCAACAAGTTGAATCGATACCCCTGTTTTAACAGAGGCAAAAAAGGAAACAATTACTTGCCGATAAAGGAGGATGAAACAAACGGTGACAGAAAGAAGCATCTAACTTATCTTGGATGGAAAACAAAGTAGGACAGTAGCATTTCTAAAATGTTTGCATTGATTCATATTAACAGAGACATTCTCTTGAAACAACATTTGTTAAAAAATGTAATTTACTTTTAACAGTGGCATTGCTTCAATTTTCTGGCGGCATTCTTAGATTAACAACAACAAAATAGTTGTATGGGACATGTCAGCACCATGTGCATCCACACGTATAAATGGGTGATGCAGAGTATGTAGCCAAGCAGCATATATGCGTTGGTCCCATATTTGTTCTCTTTGAACCTTCTTCCTATGTGAGGGGGGCAAATCTAGTCCTGCACAAACTACCCGAACCCCCAGTTTCTTTCCCTTTTCAACAAAGAGATCGGTTCCTTACAGATGTGTGTACTGGGTTACCCCCTTTTTCCCTTTTTGACCTACAAAGCGGCTGGATAGCCATTCTATACTACTTTCCGCCCCTCCTTTCCTCATTGAACCACGTCCTAGATTCTTGCTCTAGCCCACCGCACCCTTCTTTCATCTTTGAACCAAGACCTTGATTCAACTATAGATCGAAAAAGATCCACATGTAGCTAGAGCAATGACGGTTTCAAAGAAACTTATACCTTAGGGTCGTCGGGATGTGGCAAGGCGTGCGGCGGGAGGCCGGATCTGCCCACACTATGTACGGCAGCGAGGAAGAAGCGGTCGGTGGCCCTCCCGCACATGCGCTGGGTGAAAAAGAACAGCGCAGCCGGCAGTGGATTGCCTCCCTCGCCGAAGGTGATAGAGTGAATGCTGCACCTCCTCCCCTTCCCGGTGCGACGGGATACAGACGCCTCCTTCACCAGCTGTGAGGGGGGAGAGAGAGACAAGAGGCCAACGCAGTCTTGTTTAGATCTCCTCACCTCCCGCAGCGGACGGGATTCGGCCGGATCTGTGACCACCGGTGAGGAGAGAGATAGAGTGGACACTGTCATCTTGTTTTGATATGAAGAGGGTGAGAGAGCGAGACACGAGAAACTTTATCAAACAAGGGGCTATAATGGAGTAAAAAATCTCTCCATAGCAGTGGTTTTAAATAGAATACGCGCGTTCCCAGAAAAAAGAAAGGAAAACCGGTGGACAATTTTTAAGGATCTGTCTAGGACACATCTAGATGTGAGATAGTTATGTCACATCTAAGTTGATGTCCACTCTGTTTGTGGTCTATTTTTTTCCTAGTTTTATTTGTTTCTTGTTGCTACATTATATACTTGTGGGAGCTTAGATGTGATATCCTTAAATAACATCTAGATGTGAATTAGACAAACTGATTTTCTAACGTACCAAGAAAGAAAACTCGATCAAAAACACGCCCGCGCTTCCAGGTCACGAGAGTCATCACGCACACACACACATAGACATAGACATGCATATCCGTGTTTACGTAAAATTCCATTTCCATCTCCATCTCTAATCATATTTGTCCAACTGGCACATTATTTACATTGTTAATTATATATGCAGCAATATTAACGTACATCATCTCTTGTTTGCGCACGTCCGGACCGCTGCCACGGCCGGTCCTGACCAACCTGAACCCTCTTCATCACCCGCGCGTGCTTCCCGCCCGAAACGGTCAGTGCCGCATTCATGCCCGGCCAGAGCGGACATGACCTCTCACTAGCGCCGGCATTGAAGCGGCGCGCCGGCCGAGAGAGTGTCGCCCGCGCCGCTTCCGGGTGCACGCGGCTGCGCCGCGTTCAAAGGTCACAATAGCCGGCTACAACATGCATGTAAAAAGTTCTTGGGAGTCCATGCTACAGCTAGCTGTCCTCCCCCAAATCGTCAATCTCTTCCGGTAGTGCTAGTACTCCATGGCGCGATCCATCGACAAGCAGGAGGGAAAGTTATCGTATACTCGGTTTGCGGTGAGTGGCATGCCGAGCGACCGTGTGGGGTTGAGCCGTGGAGGAGGGTGAGACACGAACACGACAGACGTGATTTAAACGTTGGTTTTGCTCGATGGCGCGATCCAACGAAACAAAACGTTGGTTTCTCTCCGTTTCCATTTTTTCTTTGGAAAAATGGAAACTTTCCACTCCATTTTCATTCCTATTCCAAGGTTGCCCCGTTACAACATTCCATCAAATACAAAGGAAAACTAACACGCATGCTGATGCAACTCAATGATTCATAGATCATAGCCAATATTTACTTCACAACTAAAGAAAAAGTTGTGAGAGCGTGTACGAAAGAAAAACTACTGATGGGGTCACTACGACTTAAACCCTAAACCCTAAACATGATTTAATTTTCTGGCCAGGTAGAACCTGTCGAAGGAAAGATGGCTGGCACCCTCGGATCATACGATGCTTTTGTGTAGTTCCACTAAAATCGACCTGAGCATCCCTGATGGCAAAGATATTGAAGAAGTGTGATTAGAATAATAGTACTGGCGCTAGTTCATGAGACATAAACTCATCACAAGTAGAAGCCGGTAGAAGTAGAGAAAGATCGACATGGAGATGGAGCTACGGCAGTGGAGCAAGCCGGCTCCAAAAGGAAGATGGACTACCTGGGATGTCAGGCTGTAGCTAGAAGGGCGGTTGGGATGCGGCATCGGCCCATACCGCGGTGACCCCCGATTGGGATGCACCGACTATGGGTTTTCTTCCTCGTCGATGTCGACCGCGTCTATGCAGAACATTGTTCCCTTCCCCCCAGCTGCGGGATCGGGCCCGACGTTCTATGCTTGTGAAGAGAGCAACCTAAGCAAGCAGGCTTGTAGCTTAGGCTCCTTCTAGTGTATATATAGTGGTTTTATTTTTCTCTCCATATCAACCATTTTATATTGCGTACATTTCATTCAAGAGTGAAATGATGGTTGCTTCTTCCGACTAACTTACTGTGTGATTTGACTGCTCCTTAGTGGCCACTACACGTACTCCCCCTACATGTATGCAACAGTCACACGTACACATGGACGCAAAAATGCGCGCGACACCCTAATGCATGCATGTCCGAGCACACGACGGAACACACACGGTCACCCTCAAGTGCTCAACCTACACGTGCATGCACACGCATACTCAGTCAGGGTGAGCTAGTGACTGTATAAACACCAGAAAATATATATTGAGCACAATGAGCGTATTATGAAGTCCACTGACCGCATTTTTAAAAATATACAGTGACAGACAGTGTATTTATCTCGTTTGAAGTTAAGCCATATTAACCGGAGAGGAGGTAGTATGGGCTAGCATTACTTTGCTGTGTCCCGTCAACTTGCCGAACGAGGAGAAGGTTGCAGGATGGGAGAAGCTTGCGCGCGGTGGCTCGCAGGAGAAGGAGAAACTTTTGACTAATGCAAGCTCTCCCTCGCTCAGGCGGTGGACATGCAACAGTTAATTCAGTGTCAGATTGCTAGAAGCATACACTATACTACTAGTGCTATTATTGTTCGACTTCCCGAATAGGCGAATAGCCAAGCGCAAAGTTTACTAGTACTACTACTATAGTCTATAAAGGTACGTACTATACTAGTACTAGGAACCGGATGGAGGAGCGCCTGCACTCTTATTATAATTTTAAAATGTGATAAAGCAATCTTCAACACATTTGGTTCTCTTCGAGGGTTCTTGCATGTGATAAAGGAAGTTGATTGCATGGAACACTCGCCACAATTCTCGCTTAATTCTGGCTCATATCCTGTTACAAATAGTAGCGCTTGGTAATATTTCATCTTTTTTTGTTATTCAGGATGTAAATAGGTCAGCAAACCTTGTGGCGCATCTTCGTGCGAACCGTGCTTGCTGCACTTTGTATGTGGCCGAGAGCTGGCTTGATGAAACACCTCGCTTCCTACTTCTTTTTTGCGGGGTACCTCGCTTCCTAGTGACCAGTGTCTTGGTTGATCATCCTAAGAATGCTTATATATGAATAAAGCTCTCTCATTTAATCGCAAAAAAGATTAAGCCATATTAACCAGAAAGGAGGGAGTATGGACTAGCAGTACTTTTTGGTGTGTCCCGTCAACTCGTAGAACGAGGAGAAGCTTGCAGGACAAGGTGAAGCTCGCTTACACCTTTTGACAAATGCAACCTACCCTCAGTGGACATGCATCAGTCCATTCGGTGTCAGATTGTCAGAGGCATACACTGTAGTACCCAACATGCGGAGTACCATCATTGTTCGACTTCACGAAGAGGCGAAGAGCCAAGCGCAGTAGTACGAGTAGTACTACTACTAGAACCGCATGGTGGAGCGTCTGTACTCTTTTTTTATCTCTGATAAAGTACACGTTTATTCCAGAGAAGGGCGGAAAACGGCAGCCCAACATGTAATGAATGATATCGATCAACCAACCATGCTCGAATATATCTTGGCCTCCGTGCGAGCCCGTCTGTGTGTTCTCGCTCCTCGTCTTTCTCAAGGAACGGCGGGTTGGCTCTTTGCCGTCAATTGAGATCGGTTTGCTCACACTCCTGTCCCACATGTCAGTGATATGTCAAGAGGAGGTGTGTTGACCGACTGGCCATACGCGTACTTGGTTTTGCACCTTCATACTACTCCCCCCTCCGTCACAGTTTATAGGGTGCGCTTCATTATGATGCATTTCTCTCAATGCATTGCCACCACCAGAGAGACTTTAGACGCGTTTGGTTTAATGCTCAATTCATTAGGGCATGGTAACCGCAATCAAGTCCACAATTTTCCCTCCATGTACTGTACTACTACAGAGTGGAGTAAGTGCATGCATGTGTGTACCCGGGGTGGAAGCACTGCATGCATGTGTGTATGCATTATTCCCTCTAGTAATAGACGCCGTGCTATAACTACCAATGTTATTTTTCAGGCCGATCACTAGTTGCCTTGGTCCCACAGATTTTTTTTCTTTTTTCTGAAGCGCGCTATATAAAAAGTGACGGATGGAGTAGTATGAGCGGATTTAAAGAAGAGCGTATTGATGGTTGCTTCTTCAGAGCAACTTACAGTGGGAAAGGTGGGGCTTATGATTTGACTGCTCATTACTCACTATTAATGCGGCGCAACGACCGGGTTGAGTCTCCCATGCGATTGTGCACTACCCCCTCGGTTCTTAAATATACTCCGGAGTATTTGTCTTTCTAGAGATTTCAACGAGTGACTACTCAAATATTTGTCTTTTAGAGATTTCAAATAGACTCGCACATACGGATGTATATAGACATATTTTAGAGTGTAGATTCACTCATTTTGCTCCGTATGTAGTCACTTGTTGAAATCTCTAGAAAGACGAATAGAATATTTAGGAACGGAGGGAGTACACATACGAAGCAAAATGAGTGAATCTACACTCTAAAATATGCCCGTTTGAAATTTGTAAAAAGACAAATATTTAGGAACGAAGGAGTATAATTTTGTGCATGGCACATGGACCCGGATGATGAAGAGGCTTCTGGCAATGCTATCAAGCTTCCATCATTTGTTTACATAATTGACGTACTATACAAATAATTTTCCAGCGACATGAAATTGTATAATGGTGTGAGCTTTCAGCTTTTGTTTCGCGTGTCTTGCCATCGATGATCTTTCGGAAACAATAAAAAACTAACTTCCTTGCTAATGCATGTCAATTATTAGCAGATAAGAGCTAATAACTACATCACAACTGAAGACAGAGTTGTGAGAAGGTGTTAAATTAAAATTGATCCATGCTTTCATTGGCATCAACGTCCCCCAGCTCTGTCTAAATTAACAAGGCATGTTGGGTAAAAAAGTAGCTGTCTGGAGCATGCAACATTCCGATCATTTTGTGCAGTTCCACAAAAATGGAGTTGAGCGTCCCTGTTCGAAAGATATTAAGTGTGATTACGATAATAGAGGACTGCTGATGAAACAATAAACACACAAATAGAAGCTGGTCACCTTTGCAGTCTCTCTTAAGACTAACTAGTTGGAGAAGATTAGGCTCAGAGTTGGATGAGGAGGATAGAGCAAAACCAATCTCCCTTTGTGCAGTCGCACTGAAATGTAGAGACGTTGCCTGTGTGACATTTTAGTACAACTGCACAAAACACTCTTAAGAAAAAAGTGATTTGTGCAGTTCACCAAAAGGTCGCAATAGCAACAAGGTGAAATGGATTGCCCTGTTTGCAAAAAAGAGGTAGAAAGGAAACAATTACTAGCCAATAACAGTTGATGACATATGCGACGACAAAAAAGAAGCATATTCCTTGTCCTAAGGGAAGATAACAACACGGTTGTGTTTGTCTAAACGGTGTGAGGACGAGAATGCAATATGGAAAGTACACCGGATGAGCTACGTTTTGGGCAAAGAACTATGGAATATCCACATGCAGCGACGTGGGAAGATGGGCAGTGGAGCAAGGCCGGAGGGGATACCTGGGGGTCGTCGGGATGTAACTAGGTGAGCGGCGGCGGGCAGAATCTGCGAGCAGGTGGCATAGGCCTGCCGCGCCGGAGCTTGGTTAGAGAGAACAACGTGTACTGCAGATTGGGACGTGTTGCCTCGGCGCCGTCGAATGGAGAAACGATGCACTTCCTCCCTTTCCCCCGGTGGACAGGATGCGGCCGGATCAGTGACCAATGGTGAGAGAGAGAGAGAGAGAGAGGCCACCGCACTGCCTTTCCCCGGTGGACGGGATACGGCCGGATCAGTGACCAATGGTGAGAGAGAGAGAGAGGCCACCGCAGCCTTGTGTGAGATACTCTGAAGAGCGACAAACCAGGTAGGCAGGCTCCATTGTTTATAGTGAGTGGACTACCTTTTTCTCCATAAAAATCGTTTTATATTCTGTGTACGTGCCGTTGAGCGCTATAACTTTATTTAAAAATAACGCGGCAACGCGTCAAGTCAAACTTTGTTTCGTGCACGCGTGGTACACGACCTCCCTAGGTAAACAACCGCTACATGCATTCAAATTAGCACGTGGGCTGCCATTTCGTAAAGAAATGAGCTCCACCGTGTACCCGCGCGGGTGTGGCTGGGCATGAAGTATGAGTACGTGCACGGTGCACCTATTCTCTTCTTGTATACGTACACCACCTACGTGGGGTTGTGTGAGAGAGATACAAACCTAGAGAGATATAGTGTGTGGGTTCTTGAGAGTTTTGGGGGGGGGGGTCAATCAAAAAATGTAACATGTGCAATGTGTGTGAAATAGAGTCCTGGATATAACATATATATAGAGGGGGCGATCCACGAGAAGAGAGTGGAGGTATCATCGGCTTGAGGTGTCCATAGAATCGAAGAGAGGGATGATGTGTGTGTGTGTGTGCGCGCGCGATCGATAAAGAGTGCCATTGAATTTGTGTGTGCCCACATTAAAGATATAGAGTGGCTGGCCTACTGGAACGTGAGATGGGACATGTGCAGTTTGTCTCTGTGGCATGGATACCTACCTGCAGCGCTCGACTATCGGTGTGTGGTGGGGGAAGAGGGAGGCCCAATTAACTATAGAGGTACAATGGTTGGTATATGTGTGGAGGAGGAGAGAGTCCTACCTCATGTATTAAGGGAGATCGATCGGCATCCATGCATATGTGCAGGAGAGGAATAAGGTTGGGAGAGAGACAGAGCTAGAGTGTTGGAGGGGGTGGTAGTGGAGTTGCTTCTAACAAATGGTGGGATAGGCTTGCTAGACAAACGGAGGGCACGCCCGCAATATCAATAAGAGAGGAGATGGCTGCTTATTGTCTATGCACGTGCGTGTGAGAGACGGGTCAGGAGGCATGCACGAATGATGAGGGGGGACGATGTGGCTGTGGTAAGCAGACGTAACTACATAGGAAGATCAATCACCCTTTGTTAGAGAAAGGAGAGACATAACTTGTGAGGTACGTCGATCGATGGGGTATGTGACACCCCAAAAATTTGGCCTTGTTTTAATGAATTAAATTTATTTGCCAGGAATTAAAACTTTGAATTTCTGAGCTCCATTTTGATTTTTAAATCATTTCCTTCCCTGTTATGATGAGTTTTTCCCAAAAAGAAAACTTTTCAAATATGTCATTGGACATATTTAATCTCTCAAGAGAAACTTTCCCTTATTTAATATAACTAATTAAATAATTAAGTTGCTTGATCTTTACTTTCTTGAAAATGGTTTTTCAAGGTTAAATGGCCATATTTGAACTACAACCATTTGATAGATTCACTTAACATTCCCACAAAAATTTGGAGATGTCATGTGATGTTTTTAAATCACTTTTGTACAAAAATATCTTTTATTCATGTTATATTTTGAGCTCTACACTCAATTTTTCTTCTCTGGTCCAGAGTGCAATTTGCACTACAACCCTTTTAAATATTTCTTTCTGGCCTCCACCAAAATTATGGGATGTTGGTAGTAGCATACGATTCAACTTTATGCAAAAACCTAGTGCTGTTCTTTGAAAATTTTGAGTAAATCAACCTCATTTTCATTCTGGTCCAGCCTTGTGATTTCTACTACAACCCTATTTAGTTTTGCTCCAATGATCTTGTGCTTTCTCCTACTTGTAGACAGCCCTACCAAACCCCTAAATCCAGGAGCATGCACCCATTGGCACATTTTTTAGTTCATGAAATAATGCCATTTATCTCCTGTCCAGAATTGAAATTTTGCAAAACTTGCACTAACAAGTTTCTGCTTTTGGCAAACTAACCTCACCACCTTCTCATTTATCTAAGGAGACCTTGATCTAGAGATTTTGGCCACCCCAAGTATTGCCTAGATGCCCTTGGCATTTTGACAAACACCCTGTGTGCATAGCCAGATTTGGCATGGATTCAAGTTTTCATTGTGAACTTGGCCACCTGACCTAACCACCATGCCCATTCACCCACTATCTAATCCTAACCTAGCCCTGTTTCTCCCCAGCCTCAACCGCGACCTCTAGCGTGCTCTGGCATTGTGTCGAGCACATCCCGTGCGTGCCCAGAGCGCGAGCAGAGCGTGCGTTTGGCACGCGTTTTGCACGTGTCGCGCCCGAGCCGACGCGTCGCGCCCCTGGCCTTGCCTCCACTGCAGAGCCACGCCACGCGCTCCCCTTCTCACCGCAACGCGACAAGCCGCCCCTCGCCACGCCCCGGCAGGCCAAGAGCTAGCCGCCGCAGCCGCCCGACAGCCTCTGCTCATGTCGGCGCCGCCGAGCCTCCCCCACTCGCCACCTGCCTCCTGGAGCAGTGCGTTCTCATCCGCAAGCGTGTCCCCTAGCACTCGTCGCCGCCACGACGCCCTGCCACTACAGGAAGGCGATCCGCCGTCGTTCTTATCCGGCCGCCGCGGAACCGACCTCGACAAGCTATAAAAGGAGGCCCCCGAGCTTCCCCGAGCACGCAGGCAACCTCAGGCCACCCCAATGGCACTCCCCTAGCTCGCATTCGACCTGGGGAGGCCTCCTTCCTCATCTCCGGCAACTCCTGCCGCCGCCACCGCCCCGGACAATCCGGCACCTCCAGTACCTCCCCCTCTCCATTTTCTTCGCCAGGAACCTCCTCATCCTCCCGCGAACACTTTCCCCTACTCGATTTTGATCGGGAACCACCGTAGTCCAAACGCCCAAAACTCCCGAAGCCACCGGCCGCCGCGAAGCTCGCCGCCGGCGATTCCCTCCACCCCCGATGACCCTACAACCACCGGGAGGACCGCCTAGGAGCGGCGGATCCATCCCTGCATTCAGATGCCCGCGAAGAACTGCCGTTCGCCGGCGACGATCGCCGTTGCCTCGCCTCCGTTCGGGCAGAGGAAGAGGAGGGAGGGATAGACTGGTCAAACCTGACCAGTGGGCCCCCTGGACCCACTGTCAGTGACCCACACGCCATCCACGCTGGAGTAAGTGGAGGCGTAATACCCGTAATACGTCTTCTTTGTCCGATAGCGTAATCTCTTTTGAAACGTTTTCTTTTTCCTGATTTTATTAAAAGCAGATTTTGACCACAACTTTGACTGCCTATAACTTTTTAAATATAACTCCAAATGAATTAATTCTTTTTCCTACATCTCTCAAATATTGTCTAGTTTATTTTAAGATTTATTTTAAAATTTTCCAAACAACTTTTTTGTGCTGTTTTGTACTTGTGTGTTAATTCAAATTTATTTAAAATAGGATTTTTTGGAGAGAAGGAAGCTTTCAAAATTTTTGGAGAGCACCCCCACCTATCCACACCATTAAAGGCAAGCATTCTGAACCCCGGAATAATATTTTGGTGTGCTAGTTGACACGTTTATAACACCACCTTATATCGGAGAACTTGTTATTCCATGTGATATGATCTTTTGCATGAATGCATATTAGTGATTTCCTTGCTGTTGGAAATGAATATACTTGTGATGGTAATCATCCTCATGTGCCTTGCATGCATGACAGAAAGGAATCTGGGAAAGCCTCTGCCTTGGGTAGGAGTGAGCTTGTCGCCGGTCCCCGTCGGGACGGTTATGTCTGGTATGGCATGGTAAGGTATATTGAGTGGTGATTTTGTTGGTTGAAATATATTTGTTATACATGTCATGCAGGGAATTTATAAACCTCCTGAGTCAACTGTAGACCGAGTCTTGTTCCAGTAACCCCCATACTTGCCTCGTACTACCACTTGTCCCTGCCGCAGGTAGGGTACGGTTCAGTAAGTTATCAACCCCTTTCAAGCAAACACCGTACAGAGAGGCCATGGTGGAAGATATCGGTTGTAGCCGGTAGGCATGCCACCTGGTCCGGGGGCATGGGTGTTTCTGGTTGAGACCGAGAGGGGAGGCCACCCCTTAGAGTGCGCGATATAAATTTGATCCCATGCCACGCGAGGTTGTAGCCTCCCAACTTAGAGTTTTGCTTAACAAGTGTCGTGGGTGATTCCAGACACCGATGAGTTAAGCTGGTGTGTGCAAGTTAGGCGTGTTTTCAACTAAAAGGCCGTAGACGGAATTAGTCCCGATGGACTAAAGGAATCCGTTACTCGTGGGTAAAGAGTACACCCTCTGCAGAGATTAAAACCTATTCGAATAGCCGTGTCCATGGTTAAGGATTACAGTCTGGGATGGGTCAAGTATTGGTCTTAGTGTCGGTCTTCAGAGGAGAGATTGTTAAACCAGAACTTGGACTGTGACTTGTGACTTGTGAAGATTATGATTATTATCTTGTGATGGACTAACCCGTTGCATTATTTATATTATCGAGTATCCCTGGGCGGTCCTACCTCCTGGATATTCATTGTGATGATTTATCTTGTAAGCCCTTTATGTGGTGTCGCTCAGACGCCCGACTATGGCATTTCTTTTAAAGCCCTTTATGTGGTGTCGCTCAGACGCCCGACTGTGGCCTTTCTTTTAAAGCCCTTTACGGGGTGTCGCTCAGACGCCCGACTGTGGCATTTCTTTTAAAGCCCTTTATGTGGTGTCGCTCAGACGCCCGACTGTGGCATTTCTTTTAAAGCCCTTTATGTGGTGTCGCTCAGACGCCCGATTGTGGCATTTCTTTTAAAGCCCTTTATGTGGTGTCGCTCAGACGCCCGACTGTGGCATTTCCTTTAAAGCCCTTTATGTGGTGTCGCTCAGACGCCCGATTGTGGCATTTCTTTTAAAGCCCTTTATGTGGTGTCGCTCAGACGCCCGACTGCGGCATTTCTTTTAAAGCCCTTTATGTGGTGTCGCTCAGACGCCCGACTGCGGCATTTTATTCCCACTCTATTACTGTTTATTCACGTTGCATGAAAATAACCTGCTTGCATGCATAAAAGATGTTTTATTTATGACTGACGATGTGATCATAGAATTTTTCAGTGCATGTTTATCAATTATATTATACTTGTGTTCTTAATGTTTGCGAGTACATTCAAAGTACTCACTGGCTTGTCCCTGGCTATTGTCTTGGCCAGATTTCTGCTTGGAGAGGAGCGTGGCGATGACAGCCTCGAGACCTAAGCAACGGTGATAGAAGCCTCGCGAAGATAGGAGTTAACCTGGTCAGCTGTTCCTGTGGGAAATGGAGTCCCATAGACACTGATGTCTCACAAACCGCTTCCGCCATCGACCACTAGAAACCCAATTGTTGTACTCACAGGCCAGAATGGTCTTGTACTACATATTTTGTATTTTGCTTGGAATTTCTGTATCAAGTTGGAGCCTCATCAGCTAACAGTAATCCTGGGACTGATGAGCACGACGGTCTTTTTCTGGAATTTAAAACCCGAAAAAAAAACCGGTCGTGACAGACTTGGTATTAGAGCCAGGCTGACCATTGGCTAATCCTATCTTAGCCGGGTCTATAAACTTAGGCAAACCAACCCACCAAACCATAACCAAATCCCAGCCAAGCTTCTCGTGCAAGATAGCCACACAGTGATCCAACACCTTTTGGCAGTCGGTGCCCAACCTATCAACCTAACCTGCCGCTCATGCGCCAGTGTCCGGCCCCTAAATAGTCCTCTCTCACAAGCGTGCAAAGGAAGACTCCGTCCCCCTTTTCCTATAAAAAGGGGCACGCTAGCCCCAACACAGCACAGCACAGCCTTTACCCCAAACCAAGCTACAATGCCTGGCCCTGTCGTGCACAGTGAGACCACATCAACCAACCTTGGAGGCTTTGTGACCATACTCGCAAACCTCACCCGTCGTGCCTATGCGTTAGAAGAGCCCCCAGAATATGTTGTGTACCAAGGACCCATGAGCGGTGAGATCCGTCAATTCTGGGCCACTGTACACATCTACCGTAGGGGTCTAGAGCCCGAGCGCCCCTACATGTTCACCGGGAGAACAACTTCCTTTGAGCTTCAAGCCATCCAACTAGCTGCTCGAGAGGCCATAGTTCATCTCCGGCACTTGTCGCCTAGAGTTAACTATCGCTCGTTCCACTTCTACCCCAGACGTGAAGGGTATGGTAGACCACCCCGAGTTGCCAACGGAGATCACGAGACGGATCCTGCATTGTTGCACCTAGTGGGCTATGTAAGTGCACTAGAGGAACTGTGCGATCAAATCACTATTGATCTAATCGCCGCTCGTGGAGAGCTGGTTCGTCGAGCCCCGGCAAGAGAAGAAAACGAGCCCAACGCCGACAACCCAGTCGTGCTGTTTGGACACCCGATCGAGTCCCTGAGGCCTGCCCCAGCCATAGGCCAAGGTGCTGCGATAACCCCAGAGGTGCTTCGTCGCATATTGGGAGCACACTCCAACGGGATTGTGGCCAACAATCCCCGAGATGGTCCTCATCGCTACCCCGAGCCTGCAGCCCCTCAACCCACTCCAGCTAATTCCGACGACGAGACCCGTGGAGGAGCCTCAAGGCACGCCCGCTTGGATGTAAACGAGGTAGACTAAGTCACCCGAGTCGTATCGAGTCCCAGTATACCCTCGCTTTGTAATCGTGTGGTCTTGTAATTAAATGCCGCCTGTTGTCGTGCCTCTGTTTTAATGGTAGCCTTGCCTGGATACGCCAGTATGCAGTATAAGATTTCTATCCCGGGCACAGTTACCAAAAGACCACCCCGTCAACCCCACAGTAACACATCACTATAGTGAAATGTGTGAATCTGTGGCTTGACCCCGACCCTTGGAACAGAGCTGAAAATTTTCTTTACCATTCACCACGGTAAAAATGACCCAGCTCCAGTGCTATAAAAGGCCACCGCGTGACCTTGCCAAGCACCTCTCACCTTGTGCACCACCCTCACAACCATTTCCTAGCCATGTCGAGCCCTAGCATTTATCTGAGAACCCCAGATGCAACCCCAGGAAGTTTTGTCAAGATATTGCGTGATTTTACCTGTAGTACCATGGGCGCTACCCAGCCACCACAGTACGAGCTGTTCAAATCAAGAATCACCCCTTCCACCTCGAGATATTGGGCAGCAGTACACATCCCTCCCGTAAACTCAAACCAAGATCCAACGGAAGTCTCCTTCATGGGGAAATCTATGCAAACCCCACATATGGCCATAGAAGTTGTTGCATACGAAGCGCTTGCTCGCCTTCGATTCGCGGTACCCTATGCCAACAAACGAGGGTATTATTACTTACCGAGCCGTGCAGCACCCGGAGGAGTGACATCTTTTCCCGGTGGACGGATTGAGAGAGACCCAGTCCTGGCCAACCTTGTCCAGTACGTCATCGCTCAAGAGCATTTATCCCAACGTGTGATGGGTTATCTCTAGAGCCTCGCAGATTTAAATCCTCAGATTGCCATCGGCAGAGCACTAAGGCCCGACCAGGAGAGACACGTGCATCGACTAGTCAATCCACTTCCCCCGATAGAAGAGGAGTGTATCCCAGTACCAGAGACGTTTTCTAGGGATCCCGTCCAGTTAGAGTTTCCATTTTAGACGTTGCTGCGGTGTTCATTATTGCAACATTTATTTATGTGTGTGACTTATGCATGATACCCTGAGTTTGTGCGGCGAGTCAATTATTTGGCTTCTATTAATGTGTGTAGTTTTTGTTGTGGTTTATGCTCCTTTAAATTAACTGTTTTTCCCTCGCAAAATCCTGGAGTGAGATTTCTTTTCCCTGAGTTGCTACATCTGCACCTCCTCACGGCGTGGATTAATTAATTTCTCGCAACACCACGGCAGCAGACTCACAACCATAATCATTCGAACACATACACTATTCGCAAAACTTTGCAACGGTGTTACATCCAGCTAATCACCCCCTAACAACAGTTAGCACCCGGCACACCTCATCTACTCCTCGTGATCACCACCACTGCGGAGAGCCAACACCCGAGCAGCAGCGTCGCGGCGCTCGTCGAGGATCATCGCGCACAGGAGCACGGAGAGACCCAGCAGTGTCGCCAGCCCTACGCATATCAGGATCGCAAACCAGTCCGGCATCGCCTCCGCCATTAGAGCCTAACCCGAGCCTTTGTAAGCAGTAATGGAGGGAGGAGGAGGAGGAGAAGTGAGGCCAAGTGTGAGGAAGAAGAGAGGGGCACCCCGGCCGTTTTATAGCTCGAGCTCGGTGTACGGTGGGCGAAGTCCACCAACTTCGCTTGTCGCCGATCGCCGGTGTTCGGAGTCGAATCTGCGAGCAGTGCCGACAGCGCGCTGGCCCGCGAGGTGAGTGCATGCTGCACCGGCAGCTAGCACGCCACGCACTACCGCGGTACGGCCTAGATGCCCTACGCGCTAGGCGTCGCCGGTGGAGAAAGCGCGCGGGAGAGAGGAAGAAGAGAGAACCAGAGGGAGAAGAAGAGGCCGACAGTGGGCCCTGGGTCCACCTGTCGGCCAGAGAGAGCACTGTGCTCTCGGGTACGACCAGCGTATATTTAAATTTAGAAGTTATTCTAAATTTATATCCAGCATAGAAATCTTACGTTTTTGTCCCGAACCGTAGATTTTTCCACGCAGCACCAGTATTCACACTGTGGTTTTTCACCACTTATTGCCCTCTCACTATGGCCACATCTTTATTGCGTAATATTTTCTTAACACAACTTTTAACAAATCTCGAGGACGAGATTTTTCTCAAGGGGGGTAGTATTGTGACACCCCAAAAATTTGGCCTTGTTTTAATGAATTAAATTTTTTTTGCCAGGAATTAAAACTTTGAATTTCTGAGCTCCATTTTGATTTTTAAATCATTTCCTTCCCTGTTATGATGAGTTTTTCCCAAAGAGAAAACTTTTCAAATATGTCATTGGACATATTTAATCTCTCAAGAGAAACTTTCCCTTATTTAATATAACTAATTAAATAATTAAGTTGCTTGATCTTTACTTTCTTGAAAATGGTTTTTCAAGGTTAAATGGCCATATTTGAACTACAACCATTTGATAGATTCACTTAAAATTCCCACAAAAATTTGGAGATGTCATGTGATGTTTTTAAATCACTTTTGTACAAAAATATCTTTTATTCATGTTATATTTTGAGCTCTACACTCAATTTTTCTTCTCTGGTCCAGAGTGCAATTTGCACTACAACCCTTTTAAATATTTCTTTCTGGCCTCCACCAAAATTATGGGATGTTGGTAGTAGCATATGATTCAACTTTATGCAAAAACCTAGTGCTGTTCTTTGAAAATTTTGAGTAAATCAACCTCATTTTCATTCTGGTCCAGCCTTGTGATTTCTACTACAACCCTATTTAGTTTTGCTCCAATGATCTTGTGCTTTCTCCTACTTGTAGACAACCCTACCAAACCCCTAAATCCAGGAGCATGCACCCATTGGCACATTTTTGGTTCATGAAATAATGCCATTTATCTCCTGTCCAGAATTGAAATTTTGCAAAACTTGCACTAACAAGTTTCTGCTTTTGGCAAACTAACCTCACCACCTTCTCATTTATCTAAGGAGACCTTGATCTGGAGATTTTGGCCACCCCAAGTATTGCCTAGATGCCCTTGGCATTTTGACAAACACCCTGTGTGCATAGCCAGATTTGGCATGGATTCAAGTTTTCATTGTGAACTTGGCCACCTGACCTAACCACCATGCCCATTCACCCACTATCTAATCCTAACCTAGCCCTGTTTCTCCCCAGCCTCAACCGCGACCTCTAGCGTGCTCTGGCATTGTGTCGAGCACATCCCGTGCGTGCCCAGAGCGCGAGCAGAGCGTGCGTTTGGCACGCGTTTTGCACGTGCCACGCCCGAGCCGACGCGTCGCGCCCCTGGCCTTGCCTCCACTGCAGAGCCACGCCACGCGCTCCCCTTCTCACCGCAACGCGACAAGCCGCCCCTCGCCACGCCCCGGCAGGCCAAGAGCTAGCTGCCGCAGCCGCCCGACAGCCTCTGCTCATCTCGGCGCCGCCGAGCCTCCCCCACTCGCCACCTGCCTCCTGGAGCAGTGCGTGCTCATCCGCAAGCGTGTCCCCTAGCGCTCGTCGCCGCCACGACGCCCTGCCACTACAGGAAGGCGGTCCGACGTCGTTCTTATCCGGCCGCCGCGGAACCGACCTCGACGAGCTATAAAAGTAGGCCCCCGAGCTTCCCCGAGCACGCAAGCAACCTCAGGCCACCCCAATGGCACTCCCCTAGCTCGCATTCGACCCGGGGAGGCCTCCTTCCTCATCTCCGGCAACTCCTGCCGCCGCCACCGCCCCGGCCAATCCGGCACCTCCAGTACCTCCCCCTCTCCGTTCTCTTTGCCAGGAACCTCCTCATCCTCCTACGAACACTTTCCCCTACTCGATTTTGATTGGGAACCACCGTAGTCCAAACGCCCAAAACTCCCGAAGCCACCGGCCTCCGCTAAGCTCGCCGCCGGCGATTCCCTCCACCCCCGATGACCCTACAACCACCGGGAGGACCGCCTAGGAGTGGCGGATCCATCCCTGCATTCAGATGCCCGCGAAGAACCGCCGTTCGCCGGCGACGATCGCCGTTGCCTCGCCTCCGTTCGGGCAGAGGAAGAGGAGGGAGGGATAGACTGGTCAAACCTGACCAGTGGGCCCCCTGGACCCACTGTCAGTGACCCACACGCCATCCACGCTGGAGTAAGTGGAGGCGTAATACCCGTAATACGTCTTCTTTGTCCGATAGCGTAATCTCTTTTGAAACGTTTTCTTTTTCCTGATTTTATTAAAAGCAGATTTTGACCACAACTTTGACTGCCTATAACTTTTTAAATATAACTCCAAATGAATTAATTCTTTTTCCTACATCTCTCAAATATTGTCTAGTTTATTTTAAGATTTATTTTAAAATTTTCCAAACAACTTTTTTGTGCTGTTTTGTACTTGTGTGTTAATTCAAATTTATTTAAAATAGGATTTTTTGGAGAGAAGGAAGCTTTCAAAAATTTTGGAGAGCACCCCCACCTCTCCACACCATTAAAGGCAAGCATTCTGAACCCCGGAATAATATTTTGGTGTGCTAGTTGACACGTTTATAACACCACCTTATATCGGAGAACTTGTTATTTCATGTGATATGATCTTTTGCATGAATGCATATTAGTGATTTCCTTGCTGTTGGAAATGAATATACTTGTGATAGTAATCATCCTCATGTGCCTTGCATGCATGCCGGAAAGGAATCCGGGAAAGCCTCTGCCTTGGGTAGGAGTGAGCTTGTCGCCGGTCCCCGTCGGGACGGTTATGTCTGGTATGGCATGGTAAGGTATATTGAGTGGTGATTTTGTTGGTTGAAATATATTTGTTATACATGTCATGCAGGGAATTTATAAACCTCCTGAGTCAACTGTAGACCGAGTCTTGTTCTAGTAACCCCCATACTTGCCTCGTACTACCACTTGTCCCTGCCGCAGGTAGGGTACGGTTCAGTAAGTCGTCAACCCCTTTCAAGCACACACCGTACAGAGAGGCCATGGTGGAAGATATCGGTTGTAGCCGGTAGGCATGCCACCTGGTCCAGGGGCATGGGTGTTTCTGGTTGAGAGCGAGAGGGGAGGCCACCCCTTAGAGCGCGCGATATAAATTTGATCCCATGCCACGCGAGGTTGTAGCCTCCCCACTTAGAGTTTTGCTTAACAAGTGTCGTGGGTGATTCCAGACACCGATGAGTTAAGCTGGTGTGTGCAAGTTAGGCGTGTTTTCAACTAAAAGGCCGTAGACGGGATTAGTCCCGATGGACTAAAGGAATCCGTGACTCGTGGGTAAAGAGTACACCCTCTGCAGAGATTAAAACCTATTCGAATAGCCGTGTCCATGGTTAAGGATTACAGTCTGGGATGGGTCAAGTATTGGTCTTAGTGTCGGTCTTCGGAGGAGAGATTGTTAAACCAGAACTTGGACTGTGACTTGTGACTTGTGAAGATTATGATTATTATCTTGTGATGGACTAACCCGTTGCATTATTTATATTATCAAGTATCCCTGGGCGGTCCTACCTCCTGGATATTCATTGTGATGATTTATCTTGTAAGCCCTTTATGTGGTGTCGCTCAGACGCCCGAGTGTGGCATTTCTTTTAAAGCCCTTTATGTGGTGTCGCTCAGACGCCCGACTGTGGCATTTCTTTTAAAGCCCTTTACGGGGTGTCGCTCAGACGCCCGACTGTGGCATTTCTTTTAAAGCCCTTTATGTGGTGTCGCTCAGACGCCCG
>NC_041388.1:95564947-95591861 GCF_002162155.2 Triticum dicoccoides
GCCCGATTGTGGCATTTCTTTTAAAGCCCTTTATGTGGTGTCGCTCAGACACCCGACTGTGGCATTTCCTCTAAAGCCCTTTATGTGGTGTCGCTCAGACGCCCGATTGTGGCATTTCTTTTAAAGCCCTTTATGTGGTGTCGCTCAGACGCCCGACTGTGGCATTTCTTTTAAAGCCCTTTATGTGGTGTTGCTCAGACGCCCGACTGCGGCATTTTATTCCCACTCTATTACTGTTTATTGACGTTGCATGAAAATAACCTGCTTGCATGCATAAAAGATGTTTTATTTATGACTGACGATGTTATCATAGAATTTTTCAGTGCATGTTTATCAATTATATTATACCTGTGTTCTTAATGTTTGCGAGTACATTCAAAGTACTCACTGGCTTGTCCCTGGCTATTGTCTTGGCCAGATTTCTGCTTGGAGAGGAGCATGGCGATGACAGCCTCGAGACCTAAGCAACGGTGATAGCAGCCTCGCGAAGATAGGAGTTAACCTGGTCAGCTGTTCCTGTGGGAAATGGAGTCCCATAGACACTGATGTCTCACAAACCGCTTCCGCCATCGACCACTAGAAACCCAATTGTCGTACTCACAGGCCAGAATGGTCTTGTACTACATATTTTGTATTTTGCTTGGAATTTCTGTATCAAGTTGGAGCCTCATCAGCTAACAGTAATCCTGGGACTGATGAGCACGACGGTCTTTTTCTGGAATTTAAAACCCGAAAAAAAAACCCGGTCGTGACAGGGTAGTTAAAGTCGATCTAGGTATATGTTGGGAGATCGATCGGTATACATGCATGTGTGTGCTAGAAGCAAATGAGGCACGAGGAGAAGGATAGAGAGAGAGGATGCATGTAGGAGGTGGTACGAGAGGCATACTATATCAAGGGGGAGGAGTGTGCGAGTACGAGAACTATGAAAAGAGTGGTGGGAGTGAGGCATGGATGGTGACAAGAGAAGTGGGGAAGCTTGTGTTTGTGCTAGGCACACCTGGCTAGAGAGGCATATCGATCGATGTGTGCCGTAAAGAAGGAGCTGGGGGCCTACACACACCATGGGTGAACGACCTAAAGTGAAAAGACGAATTTGCGCGATGGAGCTAGAGAATGCTGGGGGAGGGTGAGAGGGATGTGGGCGTGTGCATGCACAAGAGAAAGTTAGCGCTAGCTACAAAGATAAGAGGGTTGTGTGGGTGTAAAAGACGAATAGAGATCATATATACTTCATTATAAAAAGCGAATTCGGATATTTGAAGAATTTATCATAGTGTTTCAAACCGACGCATGTGTGAATATATATAACAGTGATACACATGGTGTGCTTATGAACAACATGTTATACTACATTTAATATATTTTATCTCTACTCTTATAAAAAACGGAGTTGTTGATGATGGTGTGCCTGCCATCCTGCATTATAGGCCGTCCGATTTATATCTGGCGGATAGCAAGGAAACTATGATGATTGAAGTTGGCAACAATCATGATTGTAGATTCTTATTGAAATAGAGAAACGAATTCAAATTTAGTTCGAATTGCAGCGGTAGTATAGACATTTGGAATGCACTAAAATGTTGGTATGAGTAGGTTACATGCATTATACAGCAAGCGAAAAAATTTAATCGGACATAACATGGATTCATACTCCCTCCTTCCATCTATATAGGGCGTAATGAGATTTTTAAGACCGCCTTTGACTATTGACAAGATTAATAGTACATGACATGCACAATGTGAAAATTATATCATTGAAAGAACCTTTCACAGACGAATTTAACGGTGTGCTTTGTGTAAGTTGCATGTCATATATCATTGCTCCAATATTTGGTCAAAGTTAGCATCGAAAAACGCATTAGGCCCTATATAGATGGAAGGAGCGAGTAGCTTTGAATAGCATTTGTATAGTAAAACGGGGCAAGACTCTCTCTTTGTGTGGTGTGAATAGTTTTATTTTTTTCGTTTTCTTTTTGGTTGAGGGAAGTGTGAATTGATTTGATACGTACAAGTACAATATTACTACACGTAAGGCTTGTCCCTAAAATTCAACCCGCGTCTTGTTATATCCCGAAAATACAGATACCGTGCTCCCAAAACTGGCGCCTTCACAACCCGCGCCTTGCTATCCCAAAATTACAACGCGCACGAAAACTCCCTCCAGCTGCCAAATCCCGACACGCGAAATCCCCCTTCTAACCCTGAGCCGAAAGGGCCGCTAGTTCAAATCGGTGGGGGGTACTTTTGTAAGACACCCTACATTTTGGACAAGCGCGTCCCTAAGTCATGCTTCACCCCCTCCCATCGCCCCCTTTTCGCCATTTGAAATCCCAGGCCGCCATAACCTCTCCGCTCCAGCCGCAAAACCCCACCCTCCTCCGTCCGCCACATCACCGCTGCCCAGCCGGAGCCTCTTCCCCGACGACGTCGTCCACCGCAACATCTCGACGTCCCTCGTCCACCTCCCCGGATGAGGATCCGTCGTCCATCTCGCCGTTCTGCCGGTTCAGCCGCCCCGTCCTCCACCTCCAAGGAGCTACTCCAACGATCGCCTCATCTATCACGGCTGCTCCATCCCCACAGCATCGCCTTAACCTGCTCCACCAGAACCGCAGCATCCTCACCGACTCCTCATACGAAGTCGAGGCCTACTCGACGCCACCAAAGAGGTTGTACACTCATCGCATCACACCTTCTCCTTAACTCGACCTCCCGGTGCCGACGGTGCTCCATCCCGCACCCCCATGGAGAGGCTACCTTGAAGCTGGCGCCATAGGCGACATCTCCATGGCGGCTCTCCCCCAGTGCGAGGCCCCTTCGGCAGCGGCGTCCATACCAGCCGGATCTGCTGCTGCTGCTCCGGCTCTTGCTCGCTCGCCCAGGTGCTGCTATTGCTCTCCCCCTCGCTCGTGCTGCTACTCTGCTTCGGTTAAGCTACACTTCAGTCGACTGAATCGACTTTTGGGTTAGTCGATTTTCAGGGGTTGGGGGGCTCGCCGGAGTTAAGGAAGAACCACGCACAGCGGGGACGGGGTCTCGCCGGAGAGGTACCCCACTATCTATCTTAGGGTCCAGGGTGGGGGCGGGGGGCTAGAGGGCTGGCCGGGGTGGCGGTGGTGAGTTGTTTCGGGGCGGCGAGGCGGCGCTGGGGCCGGCGGTTCGGCCGGTGGTGGCTGGCGGCTCAGGGGGGGTGCAGGTTGAAGATGAACTGCAGGCCCTCCCTAAACTACATGTCAAGTGCCTCTCTGCTACCATTGCGTTCAGTTTCGACAGTAGCATTCGGATTCCACAGTAAATTTCAGTATTGGCAGTTAAGTTCAGAGTCAACAGTTTTTACCTCATCTGTTGTAGTCATGTGGTTTTTGGTGATGTTAATTTTACATCCATTTTACATCATCTATTGGAGATGCTATAAGAATCCCACTTGAGATTGACGATGTCTGTCTTGTGCTGCTTCAGCCTTGACGTCTTACGGCTCACCGGAGCTGCTCCAACGATAGAACGATCCATCACAACAGAGCAGTGCCCTAGACGCCGTCTACAGATTCCTCAGATCTTCCTCCACACCTTCGACAACCACCTCTGCCTCAACTGCTTCAATGACCAACCCAATGATGCTGAGGTCGACACGGCTACGGCAAAGAAGTTGTACACTTATTGCATCACCTATTACTATACATTCATGTCGATCCATCAGGGCTATTTTGGTTCAATGGAAAAACGTTGATCCACTAGTTGTTACCATCACTCTAAATTTCTGCATGCTCTCCTTACGTAATCTCACCATATTTTTTTCGTATGCATGTCAGATATTGTACATAGTCATGCTGAACATGTAGAGAAAAAGAGAAGAGTTTTGCGGGGCAATACAATGTCATGCAGACATCGCTCCATGGTGGGTTCAATGGCAAACCCTCCCCACCCCTCTCCAGATTGTAATGCAGAGGAAGATATCTGTTCTAAGGCGGATTCAGACGCCGCTAACCACTCCTATTTACCCCCCAAGGTGTTTGCTCTACCTTGGCATGATGATGTTAGTCATATCATGCATATGTTGCCTTGAAGTGCCTAGTTTTGACATCATATATGTCATCTGCTTAGTTTAGACATGTTCCGTAATGCCGCATGTTTAGTTTCTATATCATATATGGGAATTATGCAGTCGCATGTCTTTTAGCCAGCCACAATATATGTGAAATATGCAATGCCATCCTGTTTAACCAGGCATCATATATTTGAATGATATCTTGCCCATCCTTTTCTTCATTACATTTCCATTTGTTGACAATGTTTGTACATTAAACTACTCTTCCTGTGAATCAGCCATTTGGGTGGGAGATGGAAAAATCTGGACTGAAAACAAGGCCTTCAGAGCAGACAGTGCTACCTGTCGAAGCAGATCTCTTGTTGGGTCCCGATAGCTCCTCAGAGATGGATTCAGAGACAGATGACCAGTCCTATTCCCCCACTGAGGTGTATGCTCTAACTTGGCACGGTTATACTTCTCATAACATGCATACGGTGTCTTGCATTGCATAGTTTAGACATCATATACACAATATTCAACACCATGTTCTTAGTTCAGACATCATATCGAATGCCCTCTGTTTAGCATATAAATCACATATGTGAATTAAATGATGTGATCCCGATTAGTTATTCATCATATCTTTGAATTATGTTATGCTATGATATCCAGTTTAGATAGACATCATATATGTGAAATTATGTCATGCTATCCGTTTTAGTTAAACAATATACATGTCAACTATTTCATGCCCTCTTTTTTCCACACTATCTATTGCATTTGTCTCTCATACAATGTCTGTACATTCAACTATGTTTCCTGTTTGTCAGCCATTTGAATTGGAGTGGGTGATGCCAGTATCTAGCGGACTAAAAACACGGTCTTCAAATAAAACAGTGCTACCTCTTGGTGGAGATAGCACCCCGGTTGTGCATGCACAAGAACCAGCCCTACCACACATAACCCAAACTCTCGCAGACTGTACCCCTACTGCGATGGACAGAGAACCAGCTTCACCCATTCTAACCCCAACCCCAGCCGATAGTAACCCAGTTCCTGTTGACACAACATCATCTCCACCACAGAGCTCCCAAACAAGAGCAGTTAGTAAGGCAGATCCAGTGCCCAAAGGGCCAGTACTATCACGGCGAACCCCAACTCCACCAGTTAGTACGCCTATTCCCGTGGAGGAAGCACAACCAGCTAGTCGTAGTTTAGCATCTATCGCATTTGATGTTGTTAAATCGTATGTGCGTATCTTCCCATCTTGGAAATATTGTACTGAAGATGAAGGAAAATGCTAGTTGCAGATGTTTGTCCATGAGTTGTGTGTAAGTAATGTTATCCATGGCAATTACTTTGCTTCGTCCCATACATCCTACCTCCATGATGGTTATAATACAGCAAATTTTCCCATTTTTCTCTATAGAGAAGGACCGATTTGGAAACTCAGGATGAGGTAACCTGTGCTAATACCTCTGCTATCTTCAAGAATGCTTGGTGGCAGTATCGGAATTACCCGAAGAAAATGTACTTCACCGACAAAGAAACTCATCAAATTCCCTTATGTTCTCCTCAGACACATTTATTGGACGATGACTGGGAACGCCTTGTTCTTTATTGGTCCCGAACCAAGAATGTGGTAAGGTCTATGAGCTCATTTTCTATTTTTAAGTATTATATTCTTGCGTCTTACTGTACTCTGTTCATGTAGAACAAGTGCCTAGACCTGAAGAACAACTGTTCTAATTTAAGATTCCATTGCTATCATAGTTCAAAAAAGCGCTAGGCGTTAATTGTGCGTTTTGCCACCGCCTAGCGCTTTATTGACCAAAGCGCACGCTTATGCACAGTTATGCACAGATTATGCGTAGTTATGCGTAATGCATTTTGCCAACGCCTAGAGCCTAGGCACGCTTAAGTGCTCTCTTAGGCGCGCCTTTTTTAACTATGATTGCTTTGCTCTTGTATCACTGTATTTACTCATACAAACTTATTTTTAAAATGAAGGATCCAATCGAAACTCCAATGGCACAGCAGGTATGTTCATGCATGTTTCTTTAACAGGTTTGCTCTTATCAATAGCTCTATTGATTTCAATTTCAGTTGTGTATACAGTTGACTTTCATATCATGCACATTACTAGCATCACAACAGAGCCAATAGTGTTGTTGTACATGTAGACCCGTGGTACCCATCTGAAATCTTGTTGTGCCGTGTAGTTTCCCACACTTTGTATTCTTTCACTGCTGCTTTGTCTTGAACTGATATGATTTGAACCGTGTCTCTATTTTGATTTGGCAAGACAATGCAGTGACCATAGGACATAAATATATGTTTGTTTGATGCTTTTATTATGTACTAGTACTTGGCAATAGAAGACTTGGTAGTTTAATCCTGTCCACCTTACTAATGAATTGGTTCACCGAAATGAGTTTCATATACTAGTACATGCTAAACTTGTTAAGTGTCTGCTTGTTTCTTCTTTTAGAATGCTGACAGAATATTGGGAACAGTGCCTTATTAAGCAATGGTAAAGGAAGTAATGCAAATTAGGTTCAGGATAGTGACACATCCTTGTTGGTCTCCAACAAAGCTGATAAAATAGCTAAGGAAGACTATCTTGAAGATAGCGAGACAACCTCAAAGTCCTGTCTTGGTTTAGTGTTCGAGTTACTGGCCACTACCGCTTGCACAAGCTATTCAAACTCACTGTCTGAATCAGTTCGATTTCTTGAGTCTCAACTACAAGCTGAAAGACATCGATCAGCTGTGCTGCGACAAGAAGCGGAAGGACTGCGGAAGTCCCTGGAGCATTCGGATGCATACTTTCTGGTGCAACAGCAAGCGTTGGAGGATTTTAGCGCCAAACAGGACAAAGCTAATCAGCTTGCTAAGCTTATTGCCAACATGGTGGATACCCAGGATAACGTTTCTTGAGCTCTTCTGAAGTTGTTTCAGTTATGCTCTTGTTTTGTTGTCGCATTTATTTGCACTGGTGGCCAATTTTGACGGCCAGTGTATGTAATGTGCTGCTTTGTTCCCTATATTTGCACTGGTGGCGAACTTTAATGCCCAGTGGATGTAATATGTGCAATAGCGGTAATAGGCTAGCGTTAATTGCTTGCTTATTTATTTCCTTATTGTCTTGTTTAGTTGTTTGCTTGTAGTCACTGCAGTTCTTTTTCTATTTTTTTCTAGTGGCCACAATAGCCTATTTTTGGTAACTAGGCCAAAATAATCATGGCAACACACGGACTGTTGTAACCATGGGCCTCCTACAGGCCGTATGATCCATGGGCCTTCGTCCGGACGTAGGATCCATCAGCCTTCTATACGGGCCTTAGGGTCCATGGGCCTTCTACGGGTCGTAGGGTCCATGGGCCTTCTACGGGCCGTATGATCCATGGGCCTTCTACGGGCCGTACTATCCATGGGCCTCATATGGGCCGTAGGATCCATGGGCCTTCTACGGGGCGTATCATCATTTCGCCAATCATGGGCCGTACTATTCATGGACCATAACAGTCCATTAATAGGCCGTATTTGATAACTCTATGAAAACAGCCCAACGGGTTTTTTTTGACATGAAAACGGCCTAATGTATTAACAGGCCGACTGTAACGATGGGCTGAATTTGGCCCATAGGCAGAAAATGACAGTAACAGGCCGTATGTAACCGAATGCTGCAAATGAGCCCAAGAATCAATGGGCCCTGAGAAGGCCGAAAGATAACTTGGGATCGAAACGACCCAATGGAATAACGGGCCGTTAATGGGTATAAAGTGATACACTCTTCATCACGGGCCAGTTTCACCACGGGCTGTTAATGGGCCAAGAGTTACAAAGGTCCTCATATGGGCCGAAAGAAGTCATGGGCCACACATGGGCCGGAAGTTAAAATGGGCTTAATCATATTGGACCGCCCAGATGATGCTACTGGGCCTAATTCGGATAGGGCATAACGGGGCCTGGGTTAGTGGGTTGTAAATGGGCTATATGCGAACAGGCCGTTAACAGGCTTTATGTGGGCCGGCCCGCCACCTTTTGACCAAGTCAAACGGGCTGGCCTTTTCACAGGAATGGGCCTCTATTGGGTCGTGCCACGTGTCGCCGTATCATAGGCGCCTTCGGTCCAATGAGCGTATGACATCTGTCCCAACGGTGAGCCGACACGTGTTTCCTCAAGCCAATGATGATTTTACACGTGGAAAATCCCCATTGGTCGGGGCTGTTAATGGGTTATCGGATCCAAAACCCGACCCGATAGCTTAATAGTGTTCCGTTACGGTGGATGCCATGTGTCGGTCACCCTTGATGAAAGCACTTCTGTGACGCGCGATTTATCGTCATGGAAGTGGACACTTCCGTGATGATAATTTTGGTAATGTCATGGAACACTTCTACGACAGCACATGTATGACTATCTTGATTCTGTCATAAAATCGTCATGGATGTACATGCATGACAAAAAACGTGACCTACTGTGACAAACACGTATCATCACGGAAGTGTATTTTTTTGTAGTGATCATTACTATGTAATCTAGATTATTGACTCTAGTCCAAGTGGGATACTAAAGGAAATATGCCCTAGAGGCAATAATAAAGTTGTTATTTATATTTCCTTATATCATGATAAATGTTTATTATTCATGCTAGAATTGTATTAACCGGAAACTTAGTGCATGTGTGAATACATAGACAGACAGAGTGTCCCTAGTATGCCTCTACTTGACTAGCTCGTTAATCAAAGATGGTTATGTTTCCTAGCCATAGACATGTGTTGTCATTTGATGAACGGGATCACATCATTAAAGAATGATGTGATGGACAAGACCCATCCGTTAGCTTAGCATAATGATCGTTTAGTTTTATTGCTATTGCTTTGTTCATGACTTATACATGTACCTCTGACTATGAGATTATGCAACTCCCAAATACCGGAGGAACACCTTGTGTGCTATCAAACATCACAACATAACTGGGTGATTATAAAGATGCTCTACAGGTGTCTCCGTTGGTGTCTGCTGAGTTGGCATAGATTGAGATTAGGATTTGTCACTCCTTGTATCGGAGAGGTATCTCTTGGTCCTCTATGTAATGCACATCACTACGAGCCTTGCAAGCAATGTGCCTAATGAGTTAGCCACGGGATGATGCATTACGGAACGAGTAAAGAGTGCCGGTAACGAGATTGAACTAGGTATGATGATACCGACGATCGAATCTCGGGCAAGTAACATACCGATGACAAAGGGAACAACGTATGTTGTTATGCGGTTTGACCGATAAAGATCTTCTTAGAATATGTAGGAGACAATATGAGCATCCAGGTTCCGCTATTGGTTATTGACCGAGGATGTGTCTCGGTCATGTCTACATAGTTCTCAAACCCGTAGGGTCCGCATGCTTAATATTCGATGACGATTTGTATTATGAGTTATGTGATTTGATGACCGAAGTTTGTTTGAAGTCCTGGATGAGATCATGGACATGACGAGGAGTCTCGAAATGGTCGAGAGGTGAAGATTCATATATTGGAAGGTTATATTCGGACACCGGAATGGTTTCGGGAAGTATCGAATAAGTTTCGGAGTATTGGGGTTATTGGACCCCCCGGGGAAGTTAATGGGCCACTCATGGGCCTTAGTGGAGGAGAGAGGGTCGGCCAAGGAGGTGCCCCCTTGCCAATCTGAATTGGACAAGGGGTGGGGGCGGCGCCCCCCCTTTCCCTCTCCTACTCCTCCTCTCTTTCCCTCTTTGCTATTCCGAAAAAGGGAAAAGGAGAGGGAATCCTACTTGGACTAGGGAGTCCTGGTAGGACTCCCCACACCTGGCGCGCCCACCTTGGGTCGGCCACCTCTCCTCCCCCCTTTATATAGGTGGGAAGGGGGCACCCCAAAGGCACACCAAGTCTTCTCTTAGCCATGTGCGGTGCCCCCCTCCACAGTTACACACCTCGGTCATATCGCCGTAGTGCTTAGGCGAAGCCCTACGCCGGTAACTTCATCATCACCGTCGACATGCCGTCGTGCTGACAGAACTATCCCTCGGCCTCAACTGGATCAAGAGTTCGAGGGATGTCATTGAGCTGAACGTGTGCTGAACGCGGAGGTGTCGTATGTTCGGTCCTTGGATCGGTTGGATTGCGAAGACGTTCGACTACATCAACCGCGTTACTAAACGCTTCCACTTTTGGTCTATGAGGGTACGTGGACACACTCTCCCCGCTCGTTGATATGCATCTCCTAGATGGATCTTGCGTGATTGTAGGTATTTTTTTGAAATACTGCGTTCCCCAACAAAGTCCTCTGCCAGATTCGTGACGGTGACGAACTTGTCGAACACTCCAGCGATAGCCTGCTCGAACTAGGGGACGAAGTTGGCGTCCAAGGCACATTTGGTCATGCCAGCCATGAGTACCGTTCATAGGCGTTCCTCAGTGTCGGGCGAAGCCCGGCGTCGTGGACCATCTTACACAGGCGCTCGATGTTCACGGTCACCTCCTCCATGTATCTATCTCTTGATCGATTAGTTTCCAGGCTAACCTGATTACTCTTGCTAATAGCTTATCTCGTGAGGCTCGGAAGAGTGTGTAGCTTGATTAGGGTGTACTAGTGCGGGTGGTATATATAGATGGATCGGGGGAACATGGCTTACTTGTGCTGAAATAATAGAGAAACAACCGACCAACGATGACACCAGATGCCAACATGTCCCACAAACACATGCCAACCAATAGAGAGTCATGGAACGACCGCAAGATGAGTCGGCCAGATCCCACGACCTAAAAAACATGCATTAGATACCTAGAAACACATCGACCGGGCAGGCTAAGCGGTGTCGAAAAGTAGGACAGACATTCGTAGATATGCTAGAAATTCTATGCAAAAGTATCAATCTGAATGAGGTATGGGTGAGCGTCGAGCTTACACCCGACAACGACTGTCGTGGATAATCGGTCGTGTTGAAAGGCCGGGCATACATTGCAGCACACACCACCCAACTAGAGTCGGGTGACGTCCACTTAACTTCTGGTCGGTTGTGTTGAAACGCCAGGCAGACATCGCATCACACACCATCCGGCTAGAGTCGGTTGACGTGCACTTAACTTATGGGCCGACCATTTTGAAACACCGAGTAGACATCGCAGTACACACCATTCTCTAATGATGTGATCCCATTCATCAAATGACAACTCATATCTATGGTTAGGAAACTTAACCATCTTTGATTAACGAGCTAGTCAAGTAGAGGCATACTAGTGACACTCTGTTTGTCTATGTATTCACACATGTACTAAGTTTCCAGTTAATACAATTCTAGCATGAATAATAAACATTTATCATGATATAAGGAAATATAAATAACAACTTTATTATTGCCTCTTGGGCATATTTTCTTCAGTCTCTCACTTGCACTAGAGTCAATAATATAGTTCACATCATCATGTGATTTCACACCAATAGTTCACATCTTTATGTGATTAGCTCACATCTTCATGTGATTAACACCCAAAGAGTGATCATGTTTTGCTTGTGAGAGCAGTTTAGTCTACAGGTTTGCAACATTCAGATCCGTATGTATTTTGCAAATTTCTGTGTCCACAATACTCTGCATGGAGCTACTCTAGCTAATTGCTCCCACTTTCAATAGGTATCTAGATCAAAACTTAGAGTCATCTAGATCGGTGTCAAAAGCTTGCATCGACATAACTCTTTACGACGAACTCTTTTATCACCTCCATAACCGAGAAATAATTCTTTAGTCCTCTAAGGATAATTTTGACCGCTGTCCAGTGATCTACTCCTAGATCACTATTCTACTCCCTTGCCAAAATCATGCTAAGGTATACAATAGGTCTGGTACACAGCATAGCATACTTTATAGAACCTATGACTGAGGCATAGCGAATGACTTTTCATTCTCTTTCTATTTTTTGCCGTGGTCGGGTCTTGAGTCTTTACTCAACTTCACACCTTGCAACACAGGCAAGAACTCCTTCTTTGATTGTTCCATTTTGAACTACTTCAAAACCTTGTCAAGGTATGTACTTACTTAAAAAATTATCAAGCATCTTGATCTATCACTATAGATCTTGATGCCCAATATGTAAGCAGCTTCACCGAGGTCTTTCATTGAAAAATTCTTATTCAAGTATCCTTTTGTGCTATCCAGAAATTTAGTATCATTTCTGATCAACAATATGTTATCCACATATAATATCAGAAATGCTACAGAGCTCCCACTCACTTTCTTGTAAATACAGGCTTCTCCAAAAGTCTGTATAAAACTATATGCTTTGATCAACTCATCAAAGTGTATATTCCAACTCCGAGATGCTTGCACCAGTCCATAGATGGATCTCTGGAGCTTGCACACTTTGTTAGCACCTTTAGGATTAACAAAACCTTCTAGTTGCATCATATACAAATCTTCTTTAATCAATCCATTAAGGAATGTAGTTTTGATATCCATTTGCCAGATTTCATAAAATGCGGCAACTACTAACATGATTCGAACAGACTTTTATGCATTGATACGAGTGAGAAAATCTCATCGTAGTCAACACCTTGAACTTGTCGAAAACCTTTTTGCGACAATTTGAGCTTTGTAGATAGTAACACTACTATCAGCGTCCGTCTTCCTCTTGAAGATCCATTTATTCTAAATGGCTCACCTATCATCGGCAAGTCAATCAAAGTCTATACTTTGTTCTCATACATGGATCCCATCTCAGATTTCATGGCCTTAAGCCATTTCGCGGAATCTGGGCTCATCGTCGCTTCCTCATAGTTCGTAGGTTCTTCATGGTCTAGTAACATGACTTCCAGAACAGGATTACCGTACCACTCTGGTGCGGAACATACTCTGGTTGACCTACGAGGTTCGGTAGTAACTTGATCTGAAGTTTCATGATCATCATCATTAACTTCCTCACTAATTGGTCTAAGCATCACTGGAACTGATTTCTGTGATGAACTACTTTCGAATTTGGGAGAAGGTACAATTGCCTCATCAAGTTCTACTTTCCTCCCACTCACTTCTTTCAAGAGAAACTCCTTCTCTAGAAAGGACCCACTCTTAGCAACAAAGATCTTGCCTTCGGATTTGTGATAGAAGGTGTACCCAACAGTTTCTTTTGGGTATCCTATGAAGACGCACTTCTCCGATTTGGGTTTGAGCTTATCAGGCTGAAACTTTTTCACATAAGCATCGCAACCCCAAACTTTAAGAAACGACAGCTTAGGTTTCTTGCTAAACCACAGTTCATACGGTGTCATCTCAATGGATTTTTAGACAGTGCCCTATTTAACGTGAATGCAGGTGTCTCTAATGCATCACCCCAAAATGATAGTGGTAAATCGGTAAGAGACATCATACATTGCACCATATCTAATAAAGTACGGTTATGACGTTCGGACACACCATTACGCTGTGGTGTTCCAGGTGGCGTGAGTTGCGAAACTATTCGACATTGTTTCAACCAAAGGCCAAACTCGTAACTCAAATATTTCGTCTCCGTGATCAGATCATAGAAACTTTGTTTTCTTGCTACGATGATTCTCCACTTCACTCTGAAATTCTTTGAACTTGTCAAACGTTTCAAACTTGTTTTTCATTAAGTAGATGTACTCATATCTGCTCAAATCATCTGTGAAGGTCAGAAAATAACGATACCCACCGCGAGCCTCAACACTCATTGGACCGCATACATCGGTATGTATTATTTCCAATAAGTTAGTGGCTTGCTCCATTGTTTCGGAGAACGGAGTCTTAGTCATCTTGCCCATGAGGCATGGTTTGCAAGCATCAAATGATTCATAATCAAGTGATTCCAAAAGTCCATCTGCATGGAGTTTCTTCATGCGCTTTACACCAATATGATCTAAACGGCAGTGCCACAAGTATGTTGCACTATCACTATCAACTTTGCATCTTTTGGCATCAATATTATGAATGTGTGTATCACTACGGTCGAGATTCAATAAACCATTTATATTAAGTGTATGACCATAGAAGGTTTTATTCATGTAAACAGAACAATAATTATTCTTTGACTTAAATGAATAACTGTATTGCAGTAAACATAATCCAATCATATTCATGCTCAACGCAAACACCAAATAACATTTATTTTAGGTTGAACACTAATCCCGAAAGTAAAAAGGAGTGTGCGATGGTGATCTTATCAACCTTGGAATCATTTCCAACACACATCGTCACCTTGCCCTTAACTAATCTTTGTTCATTTTGCAACTCCTGTTTCGAGTTACTAATCTTAGCAACTGAACCGGTATCAAATACCCTGGGGTTACTATGAACACTAGTAAAGTACACATCAATAACATGTATATCAAATATACTTTTGTTCACTTTGCCATCCTTCTTATCCGCCAAGTATTTGAGGTAGTTCCGCTTCTAGTGACCATTCCCTTTGTAGTAGAAGCACTTAGTTTCAGGCTTAGGTCTAGCTTTGGGATTCTTCACGGGAGTGGCAACTTGCTTGCCATTCTTCTTGAAGTTCCCTTTATTTCCCTTGCCCTTTTACTTGAAACTAGTGGTCTTGTCAACCATCAACACTTGATGCTTTTTCTTGATTTCTACCTTCGCCAATTTCAGCACCGCGAAGAGCTTGGGAATCGTTTCCGTTATCCCTTGCATATTATAGTTCATCACGAAGTTCTAGTAACTTGGTGATAGTGACTAGAGAACTCTGTCAATCACTATCTTATCTGGAAGATCAACTCCCACTTGATTCAAGTGATTGTAGTACTCAGACATTCTGAGTGTTGCGAACGTAGTAATTTCAAAAAAAATCCTACGCACACGCAAGATTATGGTGATGCAGAGCAACGAGAGGGGAGAGTGTGTCCACGTACCCTCGTAGACCGAAAGCGGAAACGTTAGTACAACGTGGTTGATGTAGTCGTACGTCTTCACGATCCGACCGATCAAGCACCAAACACACGGCACCTCCGAGTTCTGCACATGTTCAACTCGAAGACGTCCCTCGAACTCCGATCCAGCCGAGCTTTGAGGGAGAGTTCCATCAGCATGACGGCGTGGTGATGATGATGATATTCTACCGACGCAGGGCTTCGCCTAAGCACCGCTACGATATGACCGAGGTGGATTATGGTGGAGGGGGGCACCGCACACGGCTAAAAGATCCAAGAGATCAATTGTTGTGTCTATGGGGTGCCCCCCTCCTCCGTATATAAAGGGGGGAAGGAGGAGGGGGCCGGCCAAGAGGAGGAGGCGTGCCCAAGGGGGGCAATCCTACTCCAAGTAGGTTTTGCCCCCCCCCCCCCTTTCCTATTCCAACTAGGAGAAGGGGGAAGGAGGAGGTGGAGAGTAGGAAGGAGAAGGGGGGCCGCCGCCCCCATCCCTTTCCCAATTCGGATTGGGGCAAGGGGGGTCGCGCGCCACCTCCTGGCCTCCCTCGCTCCTTTCCACTAAGGCCCATAAGGCCCAATAGCTTCCCGGGGGGTTCCGGTAACCCCCGGTACTCCGATATATATCCGATAAACACCGGAACCATTCCGGTGTCCGAATATAGTCGTCCAATATATCAATCTTCATGTTTCGACCATTTTGAGACTCCTCGTCATGTCCGTGATCACATCCGGGACTCTAAACTACCTTCGGTACTTCAAAACACATAAATCATTATATAACCATCATCGAACTTTAAGCGTGCAGACCCTACGGGTTCGAGAACTATGTAGACATGACCGAGACATGTCTCCGGTGAATAACCAATAGCGGAACCTGGATGCTCATATTGGCTCCTACATATTCTACGAAGATCTTTATCGGTCAAACCGCATAACAACATACGTTGTTCCCTTTGTCATCGGTATGTTACTTACCTGATATTCGATCGTCGGTATCTCAATACCTAGTTCAATCTCGTTACCGGCAAGTCTCTTTACTCGTTCTGTAACACATCATCATGTAACTAACTCATTAGTTGGAATTCTTGCAAGGGTTAAGTGATGTGCATTACCGAGTGGGCCCAAAGATACCTCTCCGACAATCAGAGTGACAAATCCTAATCTCGAAATACGCCAACCCAACAAATACCTTCGGAGACACCTTGTAACATCCCAAATTTTCAATTTGGAATGTTATACATTAGATCACCATGCATATCATATTTTATTTTGCTTTTGGTTTTGATCCTAGAAAATCCTAAGCAACTCAAGGACCCACGGAGAGAGTTGGGGATTTCGTTATTTACATATTTGAGTTTTCTCAAATTATGTAAACAGGATCATTTGATTTTATTTATTTTATCATCAATTATTTCTATTACAAAAATATGAGAGAGGGAATAAAATGACTTTCCCAAAATATAGAAATATTGAGGATTTAATAAAAAAATCATATAAGTTTTATTTCGGATTTTTCGGTATTTTTATTTGAATTTAGGAAAAATGCGTGTTTTTCAAAGTTGTAGTTCGGGCCCAGATAAATGTTCACTTTATCGGGCTTCATTTTAGAAACCCGGCAAAATTTATTTTGTGATTTTTGGAGTTCGTTTAGTATTTCTTTTTATTTTTCTTCCAAGCGGAATTATTTAAAAAAAAACGCGGAACCGACTTTGGGCCGTACTCGGCCAGGACACCGCTGGCCGGGGCCTTTATAAGGCGCCGGCCGAGAGCCCGAGAGAGCCCAGCCGCCCCTGCCCTAACCCTAGCCGCCGCCTCCAGCCGCCAGCCTTCGCCGCCCCGCCGCCGACTCGCCGGAGCAGTGCGCCGCCCGAGGTTTGCCGCCGCCTCGTTTTCCATGCTATTTTTGTTAAAAAAATCTGTTCGTCATTTTTCTTTTTCGTCGGATTTTTCGCGGTTATTTTCTTATCGCGATTTCCGATCCGATTTTCGTTTTAGTATAACTTTTCGCTCGTTTATCGGAATCAGGCGATTCAAGCGCCTGGAGTTTCGTCTCGAAACCCTCTTTCTGAATAATCAACTTAAACATGTTTTTGCTACTGTAAAATTTGCCCTAGATCCAGATTACAAGAACGAAGTTGTTTTCTTTCACCATTTGCTTTCTTTTGCTTCGTTCGATTTGATTCTTTTTGCAAACCAGGGTTCTTAAGTTGAACTTTCTGGTTAGATCTTCTATTTGAGTTTTACCTGTGCATTAGATGAGTACTTATTGTATGCTTGTTGTTTGTCTGCGATAGAATACCCGGAGTACGCCGCTTGTTACTTCGAATCTCTAGGTTTCGCGGATCATCAGCAAGGCAAGTAACACTTTGATCATACCTTTTTCTACAACCCAGTTTTATTGCATTAGATCAATCCTTACACATTGCATGACTAGGATATAATTAAATTGTGGGATGGGAAGTAGATGAGGTAGTACCTATTACCTGTTTATTATCAAACCTTTGGGAGTTACTTCTATGTTTGCTTATTATGCCATGCTATGCTAGTAGACGTGGATTGGGTGAGTGATATCCATGACAGATGTGAGATTGTTAATTAATGGTTTATCTAAGGTGGCAACTTAAACACACATCTGGGTGGATTGAGGCACCTGGGGTTTCCAGGACTTGCCTGTTTTTCTTTTGGACCGCCACCCAGGCTCAAAGGGATCATGAGATTATTCATACTAGAAACTTCCGTGTGCAACCATAAGCCATTATGGGCTCTGGCATAGTTGACTAAGTTGTGCGAACTCTTACAGTGGTAGACTAGCAGATGTAGGGGATGTAGGTGGTACGGTCTACCCGATCGTAAGGTGCTAGCGCTTCTGAAAGACTATGTCTCGGTCATCCGTTTCTCAAACACCCTGTAGTGCGAGAAACCAAACGGAGGCGATCGAGTCTTGTGGGGAAAAGTGCGCAAACCTCTGCAGAGTGTAACAAACTAATCATGGTTAGCCGTGTCCCCGGTTATGGACATCTTGAGTATCTAGTACCTGGATTTTCATGTGAATCTCAACATGTTACTCTAAATTAATTTTGTTGGGTTTTAATGATGTTATTTTAATTGGGATTGAGAATGCTATCAACCATTCTCAATGTTTAACAACCACCATGATACTAATTAATATATTCCTTTGAAGTAGGGAAAAATTGGCTTTACGAAAAAACTGTAACCATAGAGCTTTCCACCAGCCAAATATGCATATAGTATAGCCGTTGCATTCCATTATTCTCTATGTGTTACCTTGCCAGCATATTCCATGTGCTGACCCGTTTTCGGGCTGCAACGTTAATGTTGCAGACTTTTCAGACGACGATTAAGGAGTTTTTAGGTCGTGGTTCTATACTCAGTGATGCCGTTGGAGTTGATGGACTCACTTATCTTCCAAGCCTTCCGCTGTTATCGTTATTAGATGGCCTTAAGCCATATTTATTGTAATAAGGTCTCTTTTGAGACACTTGATGTAATAAGTGTGTGATTGCTACTCTGCTATAAATCCTTCGAGTACTGTGTGGTGTCAGCATTACTGATCCAGGGATGACATTGGAGCACAGAGATCAGACTGTTTGAGGTCTGGTCACTACAGAGATGGTATCAGAGCACACGCTGACTGTAGGACACGACCACTAAGCTAAAGACCTAGATCACTACTCACTCTCTTCTCTTCTGACTTCTCATCTTTTCTACTCTTTAGGATGGCGGATGCAAGGAACAAGTTCACCCAACCGGATGAAGATACACCCTTTGGACGCCACTTGAAGGAAGTCACTAGATACCTGAACATAGGAGTACCAAGCTTCATGGGAACCTACAACGCCACTTTACCTGAAGAAGAGCGCTGGATGATTCAAGTTCAAGTTCCAGGAAGGACGTTCATGCCAGTCACTGAGCCCATAGAGTTTTCTTTTGATGCACCAACTTGGAGTCTAGGAAAGAGCATGGCAGCTCACATCGCCATGGGACGCATTGGAGAAGTCTACCGCAGGGATCTTAAGGATACTATCTACCAGATTTGTGGGTGCCGAGACGTACACTGGGAGATGATCAGCACCAGGAAAGATAGATCAATTGCAGCTTTTATTCAGGAGTTAAACCAGCACATTCGACGACAGGAGAATCAGATGTGCGCCGACATGATAGATCTGAAGAAGGATAAGACTAGAATCAAGGAACTGGAGAAAGAACTCAAGGCTACACGCGAAGATTATGAAGAAGAAATTGAAGTATTGGTGGATAAGAATGCCAACCTAACTATGAAGCTAGCAGTATTTATGGGAGACCCGACACCAGTAGATGAAGACGAAGAACCCAAGGAGATTAGCCCGGAAGACTACATCATCATTGACGGCACCGACTCGGAACAAGATAGTAGCGATGATGACTATGTTGATGAAGCAGGAGCAGATATCATGGAGTCTACAACCATAGAATATTTCTAGTAGACCACCTCATCAGTAGTAGTAGTCCACCATGTAAATATAGTAGTCCGAGCACTTTGCGATAGTTAGATCGATTGTATGCCTTTGTTTGATTGATTGAAGTGAATTGTGTGCTTTTGCCTCATGTGCATATGGGTAGTGTTTTCCCTTTAGACCCCCTCTATTCTTATATCTCATCTTTTCTAAACCCTCAGATGCCTCCGAGACGTGACCCTGGATTTGCCTTTCCGCCGGAGCTCACCCAGTTGATCCAGCAGCAGAACACCTTGATGCAGTTGCTAGTTCAGAATCAGAATCAGGGGAACAACAACAACACCCCACCACCACCACCTGTTGAACACTTAGCCCGTTTTCTTAGGCTGAATCCGCCGGTGTTTTTCAGTAGCACCGAGCCGATAGTAGCAGATGATTGGCTCCGCAAGATAGCTAGGGAGTTGACCACAGCAGGATGCGCAGATGCGGAGAAGGTGAAGTTTGCCGCACATCAGTTAGAAGGACCCGCAGCATCTTGGTGGGAGAATTTCACAGCCACCTTCCCAGTCGACACTATCACATGGGACCAGTTTCAGCAGGCTTTTTGTACTGCCCATGTTTCAGCAGGAGCAATGGCCATGAAGAAGAGTGAGTTTCGTAACTTGCGCCAAGGAGGACGGACAGTTGGCCAGTATGTGGAGGAGTTTAGTAAGCTAGCACGTTATGCCCCAGATGACGTTGCTACAGATGCAGCTAAGCAGGAGAAATTCCTGGAAGGACTGAATGATGAGTTGAGTATGCAGTTGATGGTAGCCACCTTCAACAACTACCAGGAGTTGGTAGATCGTGCTCTTATGATTGAAGGGAAGCAACAGCAAATTGAGAACCGCAAGAGGAAGATTTGCTCAAAGACCACCCTCACCTATTTTCTAGCCAACCCGAATCTCGAGGGCGAGATTCATCTTAAGGGGGTAGGTTTGTACCATCCCAAATTTTCAATTTGGAATGTTATACATTAGATCACCATGCATATCATATTTTATTTTGCTTTTGGTTTTGATCCTAGAAAATCCTAAGCAACTCAAGAACCCACGGAGAGAGTTGGGGATTTCGTTATTTACATATTTGAGTTTTCTCAAATTATGTAAACAGGATCATTTGATTTTATTTATTTTATCATCAATTATTTCTATTACAAAAATATGAGAGAGGGAATAAAATGACTTTCCCAAAATATAGAAATATTGAGGATTTAATTCAAAAAATCATATAAGTTTTATTTCGGATTTTTCAGTATTTTTATTTGAATTTAGGAAAAATGCGTGTTTTTCAAAGTTGTAGTTTGGGCCCAGATAAATGTTCACCTTATCGAGCTTGATTTTAGAAACCCGGCAAAATTTATTTCGTGATTTTTGGAGTCCGTTTAGTATTACTTTTTATTTTTCTTCCGAGCGGAATTATTTAAAAAAAATCTGTTCGTCGTTTTTCTTTTTCGTCGGATTTTTCGCGGTTATTTTCTGATCGTGATTTCTGATCCGATTTATGTTTTAGTATAACTTTTCGCTCGTTTATCGGAATCAGGCGATTCAAGCGCCTGGAGTTTCGCCTCGAAACCCTCTTTCCGAATAATCAACTTAAACATGTTTTTGCTACTGTAAAATTTGCCCTAGATCCAGATTACTAGAACGAAGTTGTTTTCTTTCGCCGTTTGCTTTCTTTTGCTTCGTTCGATTTGATTCTTTTTGCAAACCAGGGTTCTTAAGTTGAACTTTCTGGTTAGATCTTCTATTTGAGTTTTACCTGTGCATTATATGAGTACTTATTGTATGCTTGTTGTTTGTCTGCGATAGAATACCCGGAGTGCGCCGCTTGTTACTTTGAATCTCTAGGTTTCGCGGATCATCAGCAAGGCAAGTAACACTTTGATCATACCTTTTTCTACAACCCAGTTTTATTGCATTAGATCAATCCTTACACATTGCATGACTAGGATCTAATTAAATTGTGGGATGGGAAGTAGATGAGGTAGTACCTATTACCTATTTATTATCAAACCTTTGGGAGTTACTTCTACGTTTGCTTATTATGCCATGCTATGCTAGTAGACGTGGATTGGGTGAGTGATATCCATGACAGATGTGAGATTGTTAATTAATGGTTTATCTAAGGTGGCAACTTAAACACACATCTGGGTGGATTGAGGCACCTGGGGTTTCCAGGACTTGCCTGTTTTTCTTTTGGACCGCCACCCAGGCTCAAAGGGATCATGAGATTATTCATACTAGAAACTTCCGTGTGCAGCCACAAGCCATTATGGGCTCTGGCATAGTTGACTAAGTTGTGCGAACTCTTACAGTGGTAGACTAGCAGATGTAGGGGATGTAGGTGGTACGGTCTACCCGATCGTAAGGTGCTAGCGCTTCTGAAAGACTATGTCTCGGTCATCCGTTTCTCAAACACCCTGTAGTGCGAGAAACCAAACAGAGGCGATCGAGTCTTGTGGGGAAAAGTGCGCAAACCTCTGCAGAGTGTAACAAACTAATCATGGTTAGCCGTGTCCCCGGTTATGGACATCTTGAGTATCTAGTACCTGGATTTTCATGTGAATCTCAACATGTTACTCTAAATTAATTTTGTTGGGTTTTAATGATGTTATTTTAATTGGGATTGAGAATGCTGTCAACCATTCTCAATGTTTAACAACCACCATGATACTAATTAATATATTCCTTTGAAGTAGGGAAAAATTGGCTTTACGCAAAAACTGTAACCATAGAGCTTTCCACCAGCCAAATATGCATATAGTATAGCTGTTGCATTCCATTATTCTCTATGTGTTACCTTGCCAGCATATTCCATGTGCTGACCCGTTTTCGGGCTGCAACGTTAATGTTGCAGATTTTTCAGACGATGATTAAGGAGTTTTTAGGTCGTGGTTCTATACTCAGTGATGCCGTTGGAGTTGATGGACTCACTTATCTTCCAAGCCTTCCGCTGTTATCATTATTAGATGGCCTTAAGACATATTTATTGTAATAAGTTCTCTTTTGAGACACTCGATGTAATAAGTGTGCGATTGCTACTCTGCTATAAATCCTCCGAGTACTGTGTGGTGTCAGCATTACTAATCCAGGGATGACACCGGAGCACAGAGATCAGACTGTTTGAGGTCTGGTCGCTACACACCTATAGAGCACCTTTATAAGCACCCAGTTATGTTGTGACATTTGGTAGCACAAAAAGTGTTCCTCCGGTAAACGGGAGTTGCATAATCTCATAGTCATAGGAACATGTATAAGTCATGAAGAAAGCAATAGCAACAAACTAGACGATCGCGTGCTAAGCTAACGGAATGGGTCAAGTCAATCACATCATTCTCCTAATGATGTGATCTCGTTCATCAAATGACAACTCTTTGTCTATGGCTAGGAAACATAATCATCTTTGATTAACGAGCTAGTCAAGTAGAGGCATACTAGTGACACTCTGTTTGTCTATCTATTCACACATGTATCATGTTTCCGGTTAATACAATTCTAGCATGAATAATAAACATTTATCATGAAATAAATAATAACTTTATTATAGCCTCTAGGGCATATTTCCTTCAGTCTCCCACTTGCACTAGAGTCAATAATCTAGATTACACAGTAATGATTCTAACACCCATGGAGCCTTGGTGTTGATCATGTTTTGCTCGTGGAAGAGGCTTAGTCAACGGGTCTGCAACATTCAGATCCGTATGTATCTTGCAAATCTCTATGTCTCCCACCTGGACTTGATCCCGCATCGAGTTGAAGCGTCTCTTGATGTGCTTGGTTCTCTTGTGAAATCTGGATTCCTTTGCCAAAGCAATTGCACCAGTATTGTCACAAAAGATTTTCATTGGACCCAATGCACTAGGTATGACACCTAGATTGGATATGAACTCCTTCATCTAGACTCCTTCATTTGTTGCTTCCGAAGCAGCTATGTACTCCACTTCACATGTAGATCCCACTACGGCGCTTTGTTTAGAACTGCACCAACTGACAGCCCGACCGTTTAATAAAAACATGTATCTGGTTTGCGATTTAGAATCGTCCAGATCAGTGTCAAAGCTTGCATTGACGTAACCATTTACGATGATTTCTTTGTCACCTCCATAAACGAGAAACATATCCTTTGTCCTTTTCAGGTATTTCAGGATGTTCTTGACCGTTGTCCAGTGATCCACTCCTGGATTACTTTGGTACCTCCCTGCTAAACTAATAGCAAGGCACACATCAGGTCTGGTACACAGCATTGCATACATGATAGAGCCTACGGCTGAAGCATAGGGAACATCTTTCATTTTCTCTCTATCTTTTGCAGTGGTCGGGCATTGATTCTTACTCAACTTCACACCTTGTAACACGGGCAAGAACCCTTTCTTTGCTTGATCCATTTTGAACTTTTTCAAAACTTTTGTCAAGGTATGTGCTTTGTGAAAGTCCAATTAAGCGTCTCGATCTATCTCTATAGATCTTGATGCCCAATATATAAGCAGCTTCACCGAGGTCTTTCATTGAAAAACTCTTATTCAAATATACCTTTATGATATCCAGAAATTCTATATCATTTCCAATCAACAATATGTCATCCACATATAATATCAGAAATGCTACAGAGATCCCACTCACTTTCTTGTAAATACAGGCTTCTCCAAAAGTTTGTATAAAACCATAAGCTTTGATCACACTATCAAAACGTTTATTCCAACTCCGAGGGGCTTGCACCGGTCCATAAATGGATCGCTGGAGCTTGCACACTTTGTTAGCTCCCTTTGGATCGACAAAACCTTTCGGTTGCATCATATACAACTCTCCTTCCAGAAATCCATTCAGTAATGCAGTTTTGACATCCATTTGCGGAATTTCATAATCATAAAATGCAGCAATTGCTAACATGATTCGGACAGACTTAAGCATTGCTACGGGTGAGAAAGTCTCATCATAGTCAATCCCTTGAACTTGTCGAAAACCTTTTGCAACAAGTCGAGCTTTATAGATAGTAACATTACCGTTAGCGTCAGTCTTCTTCTTGAAGATCCATTTATTTTCGATGGCTTGTCGATCATCGGGCAAGTCAACCAAAGTCCACACTTTGTTCTCATACATGGATCCCATCTCGGATTTCATGGCCTCAAGCCATTTTGTGGAATCTGGGCTCGCCATTGCTTCTTCATTGTTCGTAGGTTCGTCATGGTCTAGTAACATAACCTCCAGAACAGGATTACCGTACCACTCTGGTGCGGATCTTACTCTGGTTGACCTACGAGGTTCAGTAACAACTTGATCTGAAGCTTCATGATCATCATCATTAACTTCCTCACTAATTGGTGTAGGTGTCACAGGAACCGGTTTCTGTGATGAATTACTTTCCAATAAGGGAGCAGATACAGTTACCTCATCAAGTTCTACTTTCCTCTGTAGCGACCCGACCCGAATGGATCAAGTCTCTGTGCTTTCGTGTCATCCCTGGATCGGTATGCTGACACACACAGTACTCGAAGGATTTATAACAGAGGTAAATCACATGTATAAAGTAACGTAAAAACTATTACCTCAATCCAAAATATAGCGGAAGCAACAAGGTTGTGGATTCCCATCAACACCAACGGCAAAGTTGAGTATAGGAAATCGTAACCCTAACGTACCACTTACTCGTCGTCTGAAAAGTCTGCAACATGAAAAGTTGCAGCCCGAAAACGGGTCAGTACATTGAATGTACTGGCAAATTCACACCATAGAGAATAATGAACAATGGCTATCACTATATGCATATATGGCTGGTGGAAAAGCTCTATGGTTATAAGGTTTTTGCGTAAAGCCAATTTTTCCCTACTACAAAGGAATAATTTTGTTTAACTATCATGGTGGTTGTTAAACATTGAGAATGGTTGACAGCATCCTCAATCCCAATTAAAAGTACTCATTAAACCCAAACAAATTATTATAAGTAACGTGTTGAGATCAACAGGATAATCCAAGAACTAGATACTCAAAATGTCCATAACCGGGGACACGGCTAATCATGATTAGTTTGTTACTCTGCAGAGGTTTGCGCACTTTTCCCACAAGACTCGATCGCCTCCGTTTGGTTTCTCGCACTACATGGTGTTTGAGAAGACGGATGACCGAGACATAGTCTTTCAGAAGCGCTAGCACCTTACATGTGGGGTAAACCGGTACACCTACATCCCCTACATCTGCTAGTCTACCCCGTAAGAGTTCTCACAACTTAGTCAACTATGCTAGAGCCCATAGTAGCATGTGGCTGCACACGGAAGTTTCTAGCATGAAAAATCTTATGATCCCTTTGAGCCTGGGTGGCGGTCCAAAATAAAAACAGGCAAGTCCTGATAGACATCAGGTGCCTCAATCCACCCAGATGTGTGTTTAAGTTGCCACCTTAGATAAACCATTAAAATTATCAATCTCACATCTGTCATGGATATCACTCACCCAATCCACGTCTACTAGCATAGCATAGCATAATAAGCAAACGTAGAAGTAACTCCCAAGGTTTCATAAGTAACAGGTAATAGGTACTACCTCAATTCTACTTCCCATCCCACAATTTAATTAGATCCTAACAATGCAAGTGTTTGAGGGTTTGATCTAATGCAATAAAACTGGGTAGTAGGAAAGATATGATCAAGTGTTACTTGCCTGCAAAGTTGATGAAGATGATTCGCACTCAAAACTCGTGATAGATCTACTCGTCACACTCCGGTCGATCTATCGTAAGCAAACAATAGTAACCACACAATAAGTACTCATCTAATGCACAGGGAAAAATCGAACAAGAGAACGAACCAGAAAGTTCAACTTAAGAACTCCGGTTGCAAAGAAAGAACGAGCCGAACAAACGACGAAAAACAAACGGCGGAAGAAAACAACTCGGTTCTAGCAAGTTGAATCTAGGTCAAAATTTTACTGTAGCAAAAGCTTGTTCAAGTTGATTAGACGAAACGGCGGTTTCGAGATGAAACTCCAGGCGCTTGAATCACCTGATTCCGATAAACGAGCGAGAAGATAAACTAGAACGAAGATCGGATCTGAGATTGCGATCGCGGAATAAATCCGACGAAAAGAAAAAGAAGAACGGTTATACGAACAGACGTCGTTAACCGGGAAATAATCGGTGATCACGTTCGTTGAGACGAACGGTCCGAAAGGAGAACGAAAACCAATCTAGGGTTTTCGGAAAAGAGATCGAACGAAAAACCGCTCTAGAACACCGGAACGGTTTAGCGAAAAAAATCGGAAAGAAAACGAATCGGTAGAGAAGAAAAGAATCGGAACGGTTTATAAGAAAAACCGAACCGAGGGAAAGAAGAGACGCGGCGCGGTACCTCCGGCGAACGGCGGCGACGGCGGCGTTGACGCAGGGCGGCGGCGGCGCGGTGACGCATGGCGGCGGTGGCGGCACTAGGGCGCGGGGTTGGACGGCGTTGGGCGCGGCGGCGATGCACAAGGGCGGCGGCGCGGGTGAGAGGCGCGG
>NC_041388.1:95595253-95597995 GCF_002162155.2 Triticum dicoccoides
TAGCATGACTTAGTGCAGGGTCTAATTGGCTCTTCTTTGGGTGTGTCCTCCACCTCTTTCTTCATCACAGGTTCTTCTAAACCTTCCATGAGAGCTCCTTTCATTGCTTCTTCCTTCAGCTGGATGGTTCGTTGTACCATGGGGTAAATGTGACACTGAGCAGGGTAGTGGGTAGTCCCTTGACACAAGAAACAAGTAATCTGTCTAGTTGGGCATTCTTCAGTTGGGTGACTTCCTTCACAATTAGGGCATTCATCCTTGTGTTCCTTATGGGTGTGCCCGATTTCTCCACAAATCTTGCATGCACAAGGTTTCTTCATATCCTTTCCATAAGGCTTCAACTTCTGGGACACAAACTGAGACTTTAGCAAGGTCAACTTAAATTCTTTCCAAGTGGTTACTCCTTGCCATCCATTGATGGTTTGGTACATCCTCCACCAAGTAGCAGCACCTCTTTCAAAGCATTGAAGAGCATGCTGGGCCATATCCTTTTCGACTATAGGGTTGTTCTCCATATGATCCTCCATGTTCTGAATCCATCGGTCTGTCTCCAATTGACTCATCGGTCCAGAAAATACAAGCTCATCGCCATTCATCCTCTATTGGGTTCAAGGGTTTGGGGTGAGATCAAGAGATATCAAGAGAGGGATGCACACAATGTAAGCAACAGTTTTGAAAAGACAGATTTTGTCGTGGCTGTCGGAAAAAAAACATCAAACAAATGACAGCTCACAATCGTCGCATCTAACGTGGGTATATAACAGGGGTTTGGTCTTCTAGAGGTCAATGAATCTTCAACGTCTCCAAGCTCTTCAAGTCTTTGTTCATGCCTCCAATGGCTTCTTCCAATCGTGCTTGTCCTGCTCAAGTTCTTTTGCCAGATCATCTCTGTTGACGCGAAGTCTCTCGCGACGTCCTTCAATATTTCTGGAGTTACGTTCCAACTGCCGGTTTCAACATCCTTGACATGATCCATGATCCTACTGTCCTTCAGTTACTGTCAAATCTCCGGTATCTCGATGTTTTGCTCCTTCATCTTGTCTACTTTCAGCTTCTGGGTCCTGAGTTCTTCACCAATTGCCTTATTGTCAAATATTGCTTCTTGTAGGTCCATCTTAACTTCCTGATGTAACACTCCAGATCCTGGTGAATACACCAGCTAAGGTTAACACTCCAACATTTGCAGATAGATGCTCCATCAGCTTTCTACCATCCAATCCTTCCATGCATCTGCATGCTTAACTCCGCACGGTGACAATAGCATAGGCGGGCGATAACATCATGGATAGCCGTGTTTTTGCTCTTGTCATTTCCATGAGTTAATAACTCCTGCCTTAGGGTTCTCTTGACAAAACTTTGAGTTACTAACTCTCCATGCTCCGGTCTTTCTCCGATACACCTTGATCTCAGTATTGATAACTTCCATAGTCTGCCAGGTTCCATAAAGGTAGCCTTCCTGGGTCATACAAATTTGGGAATTCTTTAGAGCCTTCAAATTCTCCAAGTCTTCGGAGTCTTCAACAATTGTAGTTTCCATTTACACGGTAAAATCCTCTTCATTCCAAATGGTCTTAGTTGTCCGATATCTTGTCTCCTTGGAGTGGTCTCATCAGTCAAATCTTCGAGTGGTCAAAAGGGAAAAGGGGTATGGTCTCACTAAAAAGGGAATATTTGAATAAACTCAGAAGAGAAGAGAGGTAAAAGATCTTTTTGAAAGGGAAAGTTGTAGAGAAAAATCTTTACTATGGGCTTGCCAATTTCTAGGGTCACGTCCTACAGTCAACATGTGCTCTGATACCATCTTGTAGCGACCCGACCCGAATGGATCAAGTCTCTGTGCTTTCGTGTCATCCCTGGATCGGTATGCTGACACACACAGTACTCGAAGGATTTATAACAGAGGTAAATCACATGTATAAAGTAACGTAAAAACTATTACCTCAATCCAAAATATAGCGGAAGCAACAAGGTTGTGGATTCCCATCAACACCAACGGCAAAGTTGAGTATAGGAAATCGTAACCCTAACGTACCACTTACTCATCGTCTGAAAAGTCTGCAACATGAAAAGTTGCAGCCCGAAAACGGGTCAGTACATTGAATGTACTGGCAAATTCACACCATAGAGAATAATGAACAATGGCTATCACTATATGCATATATGGCTGGTGGAAAAGCTCTATGGTTATAAGGTTTTTGCGTAAAGCCAATTTTTCCCTACTACAAAGGAATAATTTTGTTTAACTATCATGGTGGTTGTTAAACATTGAGAATGGTTGACAACATCCTCAATCCCAATTAAAAGTACTCATTAAACCCAAACAAATTATTATAAGTAACGTGTTGAGATCAACAGGATAATCCAAGAACTAGATACTCAAAATGTCCATAACCGGGGACACGGCTAATCATGATTAGTTTGTTACTCTGCAGAGGTTTGCGCACTTTTCCCACAAGACTCGATCGCCTCCGTTTGGTTTCTCGCACTACATGGTGTTTGAGAAGACGGATGACCGAGACATAGTCTTTCAGAAGCGCTAGCACCTTACATGTGGGGTAAACCGGTACACCTACATCCCCTACATCTGCTAGTCTACCCCGTAAGAGTTCGCACAACTTAGTCAACTATGCTAGAGCCCATAGTAGCATGTGGCTGCACACGGAAGTTTCTAGCATGAAAAATCTTATGATCCCTTTGAGCCTGGGTGGCGGTCCAAAATAAAAACAGGCAAGTCCTGATAGA
>NC_041388.1:95599265-95623905 GCF_002162155.2 Triticum dicoccoides
GGGTGAGGCGCGGCTTGGGTGGTGCGGCGGCGCGGCGTGGGGTGTGGCGGCGCGGCGTGGGGTGGCGGAGAGGAGAGGAGAGGTGTTGGTTTGATGTGTTTAGAGGGGGGGGTGCTTGGGTATTTATATTGGGGAGGGGAGGGTTTTGCTTGGGGTAGGGGACAAGAAATAGATTAGGATTAGGAAACAAAAGAGGGAAAAGATCTAGAAAAAAAACGAAAGTAGATGAATCCTACTAGGAATCCACAAAGGATGGCGGCTCCCTGGCGCCTTGCGCCTGGTGCGGCTCCTCCCTGGGCGTGGCGCGCGATGGCCTCTGGCCTGGCTGGCTCGGTGGCTTGGGCCTTAGGCCCAAGTCGCTGGAGCTCTCTCTCTCTCTCTCTCTCTCTCTCTTTTTTTAAAAAAAACTGTTCCGCGCTCGGAAAAAAAAACAAAACGAGATCTAAACGATCTCCAAATCTAATAAAGTAAATTTTCTCCGACTCCTAAAAATGAGCCGAACAAAATGAACTCTACTCGGGGCCTAAAATAAAATTTTCAAAAACGCGCATTTTCCCTATCCGAATAAAATGCAAATAAAACTCCGGCAAACAAAATTGGATCTATTTATTAAATCTTCATTTTCCTAAATTTGGGAAAGTCATATTATTCCCTCTCTTATATTTTTGATAACGGAAAATAATTGAAGATGAAATAAATAAATCAAATGATCCTCTTTTCAATTCGAGAAAACTCTCAAATATGAAAATAACGAAATCTCCAACTCTCTCCAAGGGTCCTTGAGTTGCGTGAAATTTCTAGGATCGACCAAAATGCAAGAAAATAAAATATGCATGATGATCTATTCCAAATTGAAAATAAATTCAAAGGGCTTTGAATTTAATTCTTTGAAACTCCCAACTCATATTTCATATAATTTGAAGAAGTCATTTTATCTTCTCTCGTGAAAATCATTGAGTCGCATAAAGTTTCAGAATTGGGATATTTCCAAATGAAATTCAAATATTCTCAACACCCCTTGTCATTTAAATAAATGGAAGAAGTCATGTCATCTTCTCTCCGGGGTTTTGTGATGAAAAGAATTTGAATTCACGAAGATCAGAAAACCAATATGAAAGTTTGGGAAAGTCCTTTTATTCCCTCTCATTTAACTTTCAAAAAGTTTCGAATTCACTCACTTTCAGTCAATCAATCAAGCAATCAATCAAATCTATCTATTTGTTTATAACATTCCAAAATTTAGAATTTTGGGATGTTACATCCTCCCACTCACTTCTTTCGAGAGAAATTCCTTCTCTAGAAAGATTCCAAATTTAGCAACAAAAGTCTTGCCTTTGGATCTGTGATAGAAGGTGTACCCAACAGTCTCTTTTGGGTATCCTATGAAGACACATTTTTCTGATTTGGGTTCGAGCTTATCAGGTTGAAGCTTTTTGACATAAGCATCGCAGCCCCAAACTTTAAGAAACGACAACTTTGGTTTCTTGCCAAACCATAGTTCATAAGGCGTCGTCTCAATGGATTTAGATGGTGCCCTATTTAACGTGAATGCATCTATGTCTAGAGCATAACCCCAAAATGATAGCGGTAAAGCAATAAGAGACATCATAGATCGCACCATATCTAGTAAAGTACGATTACGACGTTCGGACACACCATTACGCTGTGGTGTTCCGGGTGGCGTGAGTTGCGAAACTATTCCGCATTGTTTCAAATGAAGACCAAACTCGTAAATCAAATATTCTCCTCCACGATCAGATCGTAGAAACTTTATTTTCTTGTTACGATGATTTTCAACTTCACTCTGAAATTATTTGAACTTTTTAAATGTTTCAGATTTATGCTTCATTAAGTAGATATACCCATATCTGCTTAAATCATCTATGAAGGTGAGAAAATAATGATACCCGCCGCGAGCCTAAACATTCATTAGACCACATACATCTATATGTATGTTTTCCAACAGATCTATTGCTCGCTCCATAGTTCCGGAGAATGGTGTTTTAGTCATCTTGCCCATGAGGCACGATTCTCAAGTACCAAGTGATTCATAATCAAGTGGTTCCAAAAGTCCATCAGTATGGAGTTTCTTCATGCACTTTACACCAATATGACTTAAACGGTAGTCCCACAAATAAGTTGCACTATCATTATCAACTCTGCATCTTTTGGCTTCAATATTATGAATATGTGTATCACTACTATCGAGATTCAATAAGAATAGACCACTCTTCAAGGGTGCATGACTATAAAAGATATTACTCATATAAATAGAACAACCATTATTCTATGATTTAAATGAATAATTATTTCGCATCAAACAAGATCTAGATATAATGTTCATGCTCAACGCTGGCACCAAATAACAATTATTCAGGTCTAAAACTAATCCCGAAGGTAGATGTAGAGGTAGCGTGCCGACTGCGATCACATCGACTTTGGAACCATTTCCCACGCGCATCGTCACCTCGTCCTTAGCCAATCTTCGCTTAATCCGCAGTCCCTGTTTCGAGTTGCAAATATTAGCAAGAGAACCAATATCAAATACTCAGTTGCTACTGCGAGCATTAGTAAGGTACACATCAATAACATGTATATCACATATACCTTTGTTCACCTTGCCATCCTTCTTATCCGCCAAATACTTGGGGCAGTTCCGTTTCCAGTGACCAGTCTGTTTGTAGTAGAAGCACTCAGTTTCAGGCTTAGGTCCAGACTTGGGTTTCTTCTCTTGAGCTGCAACTTGTTTGCCGTTCTTCTTTAAGTTCCCCTTCTTCTTCCCTTTACCATTTTTCTTGAAACTAGTAGTCTTGTTGACCATCAACACTTGATGCTCCTTTTTGATTTCTACCTCTGCAGCCTTTAGCATCGTGAAGAGCTCGGGAATTGTCTTATTCATCCCTTGCATATTATAGTTCATCACGAAGCTTTTGTAGCTTGGGGGCGGTGATTGAAGAACTTTGTCAATGACACTATCAACAGGAAGATTAACTCCGAGTTGAGTCAAGTGATTATGATACCTAGACATTTTGAGTATATGTTCACTGGCAGAACTATTCTCCTCCATCTTGCAGCTATAGAACTTATTGGAGACTTCGTATCTCTCAATCCGGGCATTTGCTTGAAATATTAACTTCAACTCCTGGAACATATCATATGCTCCATGACATCCAAAACGTCGTTGAAGTCCCGATTCTAAGTCGTAAAGCATGGCACACTGAACTATCGAGTAGTCATCAGCTTTACTCTGCCAAATGTTCTTAACGTTGTCAGCAGCATCTGCAGCAGGCCTGGCACCCAGCGGTGCTTCCAGGACGTAATTCTTCTGTGGAGCAATGAGGATAATCCTCAAGTTACGGACCCAGTCCGTGTAATTGCTACCATCATCTTTCAACTTTGCTTTCTCAAGAAACACATTAAAATTCAACGGAACAACAGCACGAGCCATCTATCTACAATCAACATAGACAAGCAAGAAACTATCAGGTACTAAGTTCATGATAAATTTAAGTTCAACTAATCATATTACTTAAGAACTCCCACTTAGATAGACATCCCTCTAATCCTCTAAGTGATCACGTGATCCAAATCAACTAAACCATGTCCGATCATCACGTGAGATGGAGTAGTTTCAATGGTGAACATCACTATGTTGATCATATCTACTATATGATTCACGCTCGACCTTTCAGTCTCAGTATTCAGAGGCCATATCTGTTATATGCTAGGCTCGTCAAGTTTAACATGAGTATTCTGTGTGTGCAATGCTACCTCTTGAGCACTGTGTTGGATTTCCTTGAAGAGGAAAGGATGATGCAGCAAAGTAGCGTAAGTATTTCCCTCAGTTTTTTAGAACCAAGGTATCAATCCAGTAGGAGGCTACACGCGAGTCCCTTGTACCTGCACAAAACAAATAACTCCTCGCAACCAACGCGATAAGGGGTTGTCAATCCCTTCACGGTCACTTATGAGAGTGAGATCTGATAGATATGATAAGATAATATTTTTGGTATTTTTATGATAAAGATGCAAAGTAAAATAAAAGCAAAGCAAAAAAGCAAAGGAAATAAATAAGTATTGGAAGATTAATATGATGAAGATAGACCCGGGGGCCATAGGTTTCACTAGTGGCTCCTCTCAAGAGCATAAGTATTTTACGGTGGGTGAACGAATTACTATTGAGCAATTGACAGAATTGAGCATAGTTATGAGAGTATCTAGGTATGATCATGTATATAGGCATCACGTCCGAGACAAGTAGACCGACTCCTGCCTGCATCTACTACTATTACTCCACTCATCGACCGCTATCCAGCATGCATCTAGAGTATTAAGGTCATGGAAACAAAGTAACGCCTTCAGCAAGATGACATGATGTAGAGGGATAAATTCATGCAATATGATAAAACCCCCATCTTGTTATCCTCGATGGCAACAATACAATACGTGCCTTGCTGCCCCTACTGTCACTGGGAAAGGACACCGCAAGATTGAACCCAAAGCTAAGCACTTCTCCCATTGCAAGAAAGATCAATCTAGTAGGACAAACCAAACTAATAATTCGAAGAGACTTGCAAAGATAACCAATCATACATAAAAGAATTCAGAGAAGATTCAAATATTGTTCATAGATAATCTTGATCATAAACCACAATTCATCGGTCTCAACAAACACACCGCAAAAAGAAGATTACATCGAATAGATCTCCACAAGAGAGGGGGAGAACTTTATATTAAGATCCAAAAAGAGAGAAGAAGCCATCTAGCAAATAACTATGGACCTGAAGGTCTGAGGTAAACTACTCACACTTCATCGGAGAGGCTATGGTGTTGATGTAGAAGCCCTTTGTGATGGATGCCCCCTCCGGCGGAGCTCCGGAACAGGCCCCAAGATGGGATCTCATGGATACAGAAAGTTGCGGTGGTGGAATTAGGTTTTTGGCTCCGTATCTGATCATTTGGGGGTACGTAGGTATATATAGGAGGAAGGAGTATGTCGGTGGAGCAACAGGGGGCCCACGAGGGTGGAGGGCGCGCCTGGGGGGTAGGCGCACCCTCCTACCTTGTGGCCTCCTCCTTTGTTTCTTGACGTAGGGTCCAAGTCTCCTGGATCATGTTCGTTCCGAAAATCAAGTTCCCGAAGGTTTTATTCCATTTGGACTCCGTTTGATATTCCTTTTGTTCGAAACCCTAAAATAGGAAAAAACAGCAATTCGGGGTTGGGCCTCCGGTTAATAGGTTAGTCCCAAAAGTAATATAAAAGTGGATAATAAAGCCCAATAATGTCCAAAACAGTAGATAATATAGCATGGAGCAATCAAAAATTATAGATACGTTGGAGACGTATCAAGCATCCCCAAGCTTAATTCCTGCTCGTCCTCGAGTAGGTAAATGATAAAAAGATAATTTTTGATGTGGAGCGCTACTTGGCATAATTTCAATGTAATTATTCTTAATTGTGGTATGAATATTAAGATCCGAAAGATTCAAGATAAAAGTAGATATTGACATAAAAATAATAATACTTCAAGCATACTAACAAAGCAATCATGTCTTCTCAAAATAACATGGCCAAAGAAAGTTATCCCTATAAAATCAAATGGTCTGGCTACGCTCTATCTTCACCACACAAAGTATTTAAATCATGCACACCCCAATGACAAGCCAAGCAATTGTTTCATACTTTTGACATTCTCAAACTTTTTCAATCTTCACGCAATACATGAGCGTGAGCCATGGATATAGCACTATATGTGGAATAGAATGGTGGTTGTGGAGAAGATAAAAAGGGAGAAGATAGTCTCACATCAACTAGGCGTATCAACGGAATATGGAGATGCCCATCAATAGATATCAATGTGAGTGAGTAGGGATTGCCATGCAACGGATGCACTAGAGCTATAAGTGTATGAAAGCTCAACAAAAGAAACTAGTGGGTGTGCATCCAACTCGCTTGCTCACGAAGACCTAGGGCATTTTGAGGAAGCCCATCATTGGAATATACAAGCCAAGTTCAATAATGTAAAATTCCCACTAGTATATGAAAGTGACAACATAGGAGACTCTCTATCATGAAGATCCTGGTGCTACTTTGAAGCACAAGTGTGGTAAAAGGATAGTAGCATTGACCCTTCTCTCTTTTCCTCTCATTTTTTTATTTGGGCTTCTTTGGCCTCTTTTATTTATTTATTTATTTTCGTCCGGAGTCTCATCCCGACTTATGGGGGAATCATGGTCTCCATCATCCTTTCCTCACTGGGACAATGCTCTAATAATGATGATCATCACACTTCTATTTAATTACAACTCAAGGATTACAACTCAATACTTAGAACAAGATATGACTCTATATGAATGCCTCTGGCGGTGTACCGGGATATGCAATGACTCATGAGTGACATGTATGAAAGAATTATGAATGGTGGCTTTGCCACAAATACGATGTCAACTACATGATCATGCTAAGCAATATGACAATGATGGAGTGTGTCATAATAAACAGAACGGTGGAAAGTTGCATGGCAATATATCTTGGAATGGCTATGGAAATGCCATAATAGGCAGGTATGGTGGCTGTTTTGACGAAGGTATATGGTGGGTGTATGATACCGGCGAAAGGTGCGCGGTATTAGAGAGGCTAGCAATGGTGGAAGGAAGAAAAGTGTGTATAATCCATGGACTCAACATTAGTCATAAAGAACTCATATACTTATTGCAAAAATCTATAAGTTATGAAGCAAAGTATTACGCGCATGCTCCTATGGGGATAGATTGGTAGGAAAAGACCATCGCTCGTCCCCGACCGCCACTCATAAGGAAGACAATCAAAAAATAAATCATGCTCCGACTTCATCACATAACGGTTCACCGTACGTGCATTCTACGGGAATCACAAACTTTAACACAAGTATTTCTCAAATTCACAACTACTCAACTAGCACAACTTTAATATTACCATCTTCATATCTCAACACAATTATCAAGCATCAAACTTCTCATAGTATTCAACACACTCATAAGAATTTTTTTACTATTCTTGCATACCAAGAATATTATGATTATTTAAGAAAATTATCATGCTATTTAAGACTCTCAAAATAATCTAAGTGAAGCATGAGAGATCAATAGTTTCTATAAAACAAATCCACCACCGTGCTCAAAAAATATAAGTGAAGTACTAGAGCAAAACTATATAACTCAAAAGATATAAGTGAAGCACATAGAGTATTCTAACAAATTCCAAATCATATATGGCTCTCTAAAAAGGTGTGTACAGCAAGGATGATTGTGATAAACTAAAAATCAAAGACTCAAATCATACTATATGCTCCAAGCAAAACACATATCATGTGGTGAATAAAAATATAGCTCCAAGTAACGTTACCGATAGAAGTAGATGAAAGAGGGGGTGCCTTCCGGGGCATCCCCAAGCTTTGGCTTTTAGGAGTCCTTATATTATCTTGGGGGTGCCATGGGAATCCCCAAGCTTAGGCTCTTGCCACTCCTTGTTCCATAATCCATCAAATCTTTACCCAAAACTTCAAAACTTCACAACACAAAACTTAAAGTAGAAAATCTCGTGAGCTCCGTTAGCGAAAGAAAACAAAAGACCACTTCAAGGTACTGTAATGAACTCATTCTTTATTTATATTGGTTTTAAACCTACTGTATTCCAACTTCTCTATGGTTTATAAACTATTTTACTAGCCATAGATTCATCAAAATAAGCAAACAACATACGAAAACAGAATCTGTCAAAAAACAGAACAGTCTGTAGTAATCTGTAGCTAGTGCAAGATCTGGGACCCCAAAAATTCTAAAATAAATCGCTGCACGTGAGGAATTTATCTATTAATCATGTGCAAAAAGAATTAACTAAATAGAACTTTTCAAATAAAAATGGCAGCAGTTCTTGTGAGCGCTAAAGTTTCTGTTTTTTGCAGCAAGATTAACAAGACTTCCCCCAAGTCTTCCCAACGGTTCTACTTGGCACAAACACTAATTAAACACAGAAAACACAACCAAAACAGAGGCTAGATAAATTATTTATTACTAAACAGGAGCAAAAAGCAATGAATAAAAATAAAATTGGGTTGCCTCCCAACAAGCGCTATCGTTTAACGCCCCTAGCTAGGCATAAAAGCAAGGATTGATCTAGGTATTGCCATCTTTGGCAAGCAATCCATAAGTGGCTCTCATAATAGATTCATAAGGTAATTTAATTTTTTTCTAGAAAAGTGTTCCATGCCTTTCCTTAAGGGAAATTGGAATCTAATATTTCCTTCCTTCATATCAATAATTGCACCAATCGTTCTAAGGAAAGGTCTACCAAGAATAATAGGACATGAAGGATTGCAATCTATGTCAAGAACAATAAAATCTACGGGCACATAATTCCTATTTGCAACAATAAGAACATCATTGATTCTTCCCATAGGTTTCTTAATAGTGGAATCCGCAAGGTGCAAGTTTAAATACCAATCATCAAAATCACGGAAACCTAACAAATCACACTAAGTCTTTAGAATCGTTGAAACACTAGCACCCAAATCACACAAAAGCATAGAACTTATGATCTTTAATCTTAATTTTAATAGTTGGTTCCCACTCATCATAAAGTCTTCTAGGGATAGAAACTTCCAACTCAAGTTTTTCTTCATAAGATTGCATCAAGGCATCAACGATATGTTTAGCAAATGCTTTATTTTGACTATAAGCATGAGGAGAATTTAGCACGGATTGCAACAAGGAAACACAATCAATCAAAGAGAAATTTTCATAATTAAATTCCTTGAAATCCATAATAGTGGGTTTAGCAACATCTAGGGTTTTGATTTCTTCAATCCCACTTTCAACAAATTTAGCATCAAGATCTAAAAACTCCGAATTTTCAGAACGCCTTCTAGGTAAAGGTGGATCATATTAAGTCCCATCATTATCAAGATTCATATTGCAAAACAAACATTTAATAGGAGACACATCAATAACTTTTATATCTTCATCTTTATTTTCATAGAAATTCGGTTTAGCGGCCATCCTATTAACTAAGGTAGCCTGCTTATCCGAAATTTTGGCAGTCAATTTCTCAAGACGAGCAATTTGGGATCTTAAACCGTCAAATTCTTTAGACATATTATCGAGCTCTTTATTCATAAAACTCATAAAACTTTTCTGTTCATTAAGCTTGTTTCTGAAGAAATTATTATGCTCAAATTGCAAAACCATAAAACTCCTGACATTGCTTTCGATCTCTTCTAACCTTTTAAGGTGAAGATCACCCAATCTAGGTAGAGCCATTGGAACAAACAAGCAATCCAACACACAAGAAAACAAGAAATGGGCAAAAAGAGGCAAATGGAGAAAGAGAGGGAGGATAAAGAGAGAGGGCGAGTAAAACAGCAAGGGTGAAGTGGGGGAGAGGAAAACGAGAGGCCAATGACAAATAATGTAATGCGGGAGATAAGGGTATGTGATGGGTACTTGGTATGTTGACTTTTGCATAGACTCCCTAGCAACGGCGCCAGAAATCTTCTTGCTACCTCTTGAGCACTGCGTTGGATTTCCTTGAAGACGAAAGGATGATGCAGCAAAGTAGCGTAAGTATTTCCCTCAGTTTTTGAGAACCAAGGTATCAATCCAGTAGGAGGCTACATGCGCGTCCCTCGTACCTGCACAAAACAAATAACTCCTTGCAACTAACGCGATAAGGGGTTGTCAATCCCTTCACGGTCACTTACGAGAGTGAGATCTGATAGATATGATAAGATAATATTTTTGGTATTTTGTGATAAAGATGTAAAGTAAAATAAAAGCAAAGTAAAAAAAGCAAAGGAAATAAATAAGTATTGGAAGATTAATATGATAAAGATAGACCTGGGGGCCATAGGTTTCACTAGTGGCTTCTCTCAAGAGCATAAGTATTTTACGGTGGGTGAACGAATTACTATTGAGCAATTGACAGAATTGAGCATAGTTATGAGAGTATCTAGGTATGATCATGTATATAGGCATCACGTCTGAGACAAGTAGACCGACTCCTGCCTGCATCTACTACTATTACTCCACTCATCGACCGCTATCCAGCATGCATCTAGAGTGTTAAGTTCATGGAAACAGAGTAACGCCTTAACCAAGATGACATGATGTAGAGGGATAAATTCATGCAATATGGTAAAAAACCCATCTTGTTATCCTCAATGGCAACAATGCAATACGTGCCTTGCTGCCCCTACTGTCACTGGGAAAGGACACCGCAAGATTGAACCCAAAGCTAAGCACTTCTCCCATTGCAAGAAAGATCAATCTAGTAGGCCAAACCAAACTGATAATTTGAAGAGACTTGCAAAGATAACCAATCATACATAAAATAATTCAGAGAAGATTCAAATATTGTTCATAGATAATCTTGATCATAAACCCACAATTCATCGGTCTCAACAAACACACCGCAAAAAGAAGATTACATCGAATAGATCTCCACAAGAGAGGGGGAGAACTTTGTATTGAGATCCAAAAAGAGAGAAGAAGCCATCTAGCAAATAACTATGGACCCGAAGGTCTGAGGTAAACTACTCACACTTCATAGGAGAGGCTATGGTGTTGATGTAGAAGCCCTCTGTGGTGGATGCCCCCTCCGGTGGAGCTTCGGAACAGGCCCCAAGACGGGATCTCGTGGATACAGAAAGTTGTGGCGGTGTAATTAGGTTTTTGGCTCCGTATCTGATCGTTTGGGGGTATGTAGGTATATATAGGAGGAAGGAGTACGTCGGTGGAGCAACAGGGGGCCCGCGAGGGTGGAGGGCGTGCCTGGGGGTAGGCGCGCCCCTTACCTCGTGGTCTCCTCCTTTGTTTCTTGACGTAGGGTCCAAGACTCCTGGATCATGTTCGTTCCGAAAATCACGTTCCCGAAGGTTTCATTCCATTTGGACTCCGTTTGATATTTCTTTTCTTCGAAACCCTAAAATAGGCAAAAATAGCAATTCTGGGCTGGGCCTTCGGTTAATAGGTTAGTCCCAAAAGTAATATAAAAGTGGATAATAAAGCCCAATAATGTCCAAAACAGTAGATAATATAGCATGGAGCAATCAAAAATTATAGATATGTTGGAGACGTATCATGCATTTGTTTTGCACCCATTGTATTTGAACGTAGAGCCTATCACACCCGATCATCATGTGGTGTCTCAGCACGAATAACTTTCGCAATGGTGCATACTTAGGGAGAACACTTATATCTTGATAATTTAGTGAGAGATCATCTTATAATGCTACCGTCAATCAAAGCAAGATAAGATGCATAAAAGATAAACATCACATGCAATTAATATAAGTGATATGATATGGCCATCATCTTCTTGTTCTTGTGATCTCCGTCTCCGAAGCACCGTCATGATCACCATTGTCACCGGCGCGACACCTTGATCTCCATTGTAGCATCGTTGTGGTATTGCCAATTTATGCTTCTACGATTATCGCTACCGCTTAGTGATAAAGTAAAGCATTACAAGGCGTTTGCATTCCATACAATAAAGCAACAACCATATGGCTCCTGCTAGTTGCCGATAACTCGGTTACAAAATATGATCATCTCATACAATAAAATTTAGCATCATGCCTTGACCATATCACATCACAACATGCCCTGCAAAAACAAGTTAGGCGTCCTCTACTTTGTTATTGCAAGTTTTACGTGGCTGCTACGGGCTGAGCAAGAACAGTTCTTACCTACGCATCAAAACCACAACGTAGTTCATCAGTTCAACTAAAGTTGGAGAAACTGACACCCACCAGCCACCTGTGTGCAAAGCACGTTGGTAGAACCAGTCTCGCGTAAGCATACGCGTAATGTCGGTCCGGGCCGCTTCATCCAACAATACTGCTGAACCAAAGTATGACATGCTGGTAAGCAGTATGAGTTGTATCGCCCACAACTCACTTGTGTTCTACTCGTGCATATAACATCAACGCATAAAACCAGGCTCGGATGCCACTGATGGGGAACGTAGTAATTTCAAAAAAATCCTACACACATGCAGGATCATGGTGATGCATAGCAACGAGAGGGGAGAGTGTGTCCACATACCCTCGTAGACCGAAAGTGGAAGCGTTAGTACAACGCGGTTGATGTAGTCGTACGTCTTCACGATCCGACCGATCAAGCACCGAATGCACGGCACCTCCGAGTTCTGCACACGTTCAACTCGATGACGTCCCTTGAACTCTGATCCAGCCGGGCTTTGAGGGAGAGTTCTGTCGGCACGACGGCGTGGTGGCGATGATGATGTTCTACCGACGCAGGGCTTCGCCTAAGCACCGCTACGATATGACCGAGGTGGATTATGGTGGAGGGGGCACCGCACACGGCTAAAAGATCCAAGAGATCAGTTGTTGTGTCTATGGGATGCCCCCCTCCTCCGTATATAAAGGGGGAAGGAGGAGGGGGCGGCCAAGAGGAGGAGGAGCGCCCAAGGGGGGCAATCCTACTCCAAGTAGGTTTTGCCCCCCCCCCCCCTTTCCTATTCCAACTAGGAGAAGGGGGAAGGAGGAGGTGGAGAGAAGGAAGGAGAAGGGGGCGGATACGTCCATTTTGCATCATGCTTTTATATCAATATTTATTGCATTATGGGCTCTTATTACACGTTATGTCACAATACTTATGCCTATTCTCTCTTATTTTACAAGGTTTACATAAGGAGGGAGAATGCCGGCAGCTCGAATTCTGGGCTGGAAAAGGAGCAAATATTAGAGACCTATTCTGCACAACTCCAAAAGTCCTGAAACTCCACGAAAGTTATTTTCGGAAATAATAAAAAATATTGAGCGTAAGAAGTACATCAGAGGGGTCCCCACCTGGCCACGAGGGTGGGGGCGCACCCTACCCCCCAGGGCGTGCCCCCCTGCCCTGTGGGCCCCCTGTTGGCTCTCCGGTGGCCATCTTCTGCTATATGAAGTCTTTCATCAAGGGAAAAATCAGAAGCAACCTTTCGGGACGAGACTCTGCCGCCATGAGGCGGAACCTTGGCGGAACCAATCTAGGGCTCCGGCAGAGCTGTTCTGCCGGGGACACTTCCCTCCGGGAGGGGGAAATCATTGCCATCGTCATCACCAACACTCCTCTCACCGGGAGAGGTCAATCTCCATCAACATATTCACCAGCACCATCTCCTCTCAAAACCCTAGTTCATCTCTTGTATCCAATTCTTGTCTCCAAGTCCGAGATTGGTACTAGTAGTTTGCTAGTAGTGTTAATTACTCCTTGTAGTTGATGCTAGTTGGTTTATTTGGTGGAAGATCATATGTTCAGATCCTATATGCATATTAATACCCCTCTGATTTTGAACATGAATATGCTTTGTGAGTAGTTACGTTTGTTCCTGAGGACATGGGAGAAGTCTTGCTATTAGTAGTCATGTGAATTTGGTATTCGTTCGATATTTTGATGAGATGTATGTTGTCTAGCCTCTAGTGGTGTTATGTGAATGTCGACTATATAACACTTCACCATTATTTGGGCCTAGAGGAAGGCATTGGGAAGTAATAAGTAGATGATGGGTTGCTAGAGTGACAGAAGCTTAAACCCTAGTTTATGCGTTGCTTCGTAAGGGGATGATTTGGATCCATATGTTTCATGCTATGGTTAGGTTTACCTTAATACTTTTGTTGTAGTTGTGGATGCTTGCAATAGAGGTTAATCATAAGTGGGATGCTTGTTCAAGTAAGAACAGCACCGAAGCAGCGGTCCACCCACATATCAAATTATCAAAGTACCGAATGTGAATCATATGAACGTGATGAAAACTAGCTTGACGATATTCCCATGTGTCCTCAGGGAGCGCTTTTCTCTATATAAGAGTTTGTCCAGGCTTGTCCTTTGCTACAAAAAGGATTGGTCCACCTTTCTGCACTTTATTTACTTTTGTTACTTGTTGCTCGTTACAAATTATCCTATCAAAAAACTATCTGTTACCACTTATTTCAGTACTTGCAGAGAATTCCTTGCTGAAAACTGCTTATCATTTCCTTCCGCTCCTCATTGGGTTCGACACTCTTACTTATCGAAAGGACTACGATAGATGCCCTATACTTGTGGGTCATCAAGACTCTTTTCTGGCGCCGTTGTCGGGGAGTGAAGCGCCTTTGGTAGGTGGAGTTTGGTAAGGAAAAATTTATATAGTGTGCTGAAATTTACTGTCACTTGTTACTATGGAAAGTAATCTGAGGGGCTTGTTTGGGGTATCTTCACCCCGACCAGTAGAGCAAAGAGTTGCTCCTCAACCTACTGAACCTACTAAAAATGAAAATGTCCCCTTTGAAGTTCCTTCGGGTATGTTAGAAAAACTGCTAGCTAATCCTTTTGCAGGAGATGGAACAAAGCATCCTGATGAGCACCTAATCTATGTGGATGAAGTTTGTGGATTATTTAAGCTTGCAGGTATACCTGATGATGTTGTTAAGAAGAAGGTCTTCCCTTTATCTTTTCAGGGAGATGCATCGACATGGTATAGGCTATGTGATGATACGGGGTCATGGAACTACAAATGATTGAAATTGGAATTTCATCAGAAATTTTATCCTATGCATCTTGTTCATCGTGATCGCAATTATATATATAATTTTTGGCCTCGCGAAGGAGAAAGCATCGCTGAAGCTTGGGGGAGGCTTAAATCAATGTTATATTCATGCCCCAATCATGAGCTCTCAAAAGAAATAATTCTTCAAAGTTTTTATGCTCGGCTTTTTGATAACAATCGCACCATGCTCGATACTTCTTCTGCCGGCTCTTTTACGATGAAGACTATTGAATTCAAATGGAATTTATTGGATAGAATTAAATGCAACTCTGAAGATTGGGATCTCGACGAAGGTAAGGAGTCAGGTATGACACCTAAGTTTGATTGTGTTAAATCTTTTATGGATACCGATGTTTTCCATAAATTTAGCACTAAATATGGACTTGACTCTGAGATAGTAGCTTCTTTCTGTGAATCTTTTGCTACTTATGTTGATCTCCCCAAGGAGAAGTGGTTTAAATATCATCCTGCCATAGAAGTAAAAGTAGATGCACCTATTAAAGTTGAAGAAAAGACTGTCACTTATAATGATCCTATTGTTCCTACTTCTTATGTTGAGAAACCACCTTTCCCTATTAGAATAAAGGATCATGCTAAAGCTTCAGCTGTGGTTCATAAAAGCAATATTAGAACTTATACACCTCCTGAGCAAGTTAAAGTTGAACCTAATATTGGTATTGTTAAAGATCTCCTGGCTGATAATATTGATGGGCATGTTATTTATTTCTGCGGTGAAACTGCTAGAATTGCTAAACCTTGTGCTAAAGATAAACATAGACTTGTGGTAGGCATGCATGTTATTTCTGTTAAAATAGGAGATCATTGTTATCATGGCTTATGTGATATGGGTGCTAGTGCTAGTGTTATACCTCATGACTTATACAAAGAAATTAAGCATGAGATTGCACCTGCTGAGTTAGAAGATATTGATGTTACAATTAAACTTGCCAATAGAGATACTATATCAGCAATGGGAATTGCTAGAGATGTTGAAGTCTTGTGTGGGAAAACTAAATACCCTGTTGATTTTCTTGTTCTTGGTTCCCCACAAGATAGCTTTTGTGCCATTATATTTGGTAGACCTTTCTTGAACATAGTTAATGCTAGGATAGACTGCAAAAAGAATGTCGTTACTATTGGCTTGGGTGATATGTCTCATGAGTTTAATTTCTCTAAATTTAGTAGACAACACCGTGAAGAAGAATTGCCTAGTAAGGATGATTATTGGTCTTGCTTATATTGCCGTACCTCCTAGTGATCCTTTAGAACAATATTTCCTAGACCATGAAAATGATATGTTTATGAATGAAAGAAGGGAAATAGATGAAGTATTCTTTAAACAGGAACCCATTCTGAAATATTGAAATCCTAGGGGATCCTCCTCAACCCAAGGTTGATCCCGTGTTTGAGCTTAAACCGTTGCCTGATACTCTCAAATATGCTTATCTTGATGAGAAAAAGATATATCTTGTTATTATTAGTGCTAACCTTTCAGAGCATGAAGAAGAGAGATTATTGAAAACTCTGAAGAAGCACCGTGCTGCTATTGGGTATACTCTTGATGATCTTAAGGGCATTAGCCCCACTCTATGTCAACATAAAATAAATTTGGAGGAAGATGCCAAACCAGTTCGTGATCATCAACGACATCTGAATCCTAAAATGAAAGAAGTGGTAAGAAAAGAAATACTAAAGCTTCTGGAGGCAGGTATAATTTATCCCGTTGCTGATAGTCAGTGGGTAAGTCCTGTCTATTGTGTCCCTAAGAAGGGAGGTATTACCGTAGTTCCTAATGATAAAGATGAATTGATTCCTCAAAGAATTATTACAGGTTATAGGATGGTAATTTATTTCCGCAAATTAAATAAGGCCACTAAAAAAGATCATTACCCCTTACCTTTTATCGATCAAATGCTAGAAAGATTATCCAAACATACACATTTTTGCTTTCTAGATGGTTATTCTGGTTTCTCTCAAATACCTGTGTCAGCCAATGATTAATCAAAGACTACTTTCACTTGCCCTTTTGGTACCTTTGCCTATAGACGTATGCCTTTTGGTTTATGTAATGCACCTGCTACCTTTCAAAGATGCATGATGGCTATATTCTCTGACTTTTGTGAAAAGATTTGTGAGGTTTTAATGGACGATTTCTCCGTCTATGGATCTTCTTTTGATGATTGCTTGATCAACCTTGATCGAGTTTTGCAGAGATGTGAAGAAACTAATCTTGTGTTGAATTGGGAAAAGTGCCACTTTATGGTTAATGAAGGTATTGTCTTGGGGCATAAAGTTTCTGAAAGAGGTATTGAAGTTGATAAAGCCAAGGTTGATGATATTGAAAAGATGCCATGTCCCAAGGACATCAAAGGTATAATAAGTTCCATTGGTCATGCTGGTTTTTATAGGAGGTTCATTAAGGACTTCTCAAAAAATTCTCGGCCTCTGACTAATTTATTACAAAAAGATATACCATTTGTCTTTGATGATGATTGTGTAGAAGCATTTGAAATACTTAAGAAAGCATTGATCTCTGCACCTATCGTTCAGCCACCTGAATGGAATTTACCCTTTGAAATTATGTGTGATGCTAGTGATTATGCTGGAGGTGATGTTCTAGGGCAAAGAGTTGATAAGAAATTAAATGTTATTCAATATGCTAGTAAAACTCTAGACAATGCTCAAAGAAATTATTCTACTACTGAAAAAGAATTCTTAGCAGTTGTATTTGCTTGTGATAAGTTCAGACCTTATATTTTTGATTCTAAAGTAACTATTCACACTGATCATGCTGCTATTAAATATCTTATGGAAAAGAAAGATGCTAAACCTAGACTTATTAGATGGGTTCTCTTGCTACAAGAATTTGATTTGCATATTGTTGATAGAATGGGGGCTGAGAACCTGAGAGTGCTAGTGATCGACTAGAGGGGGGTGAATAGGCGATTTTTTGAAAGTCTTCAAACCATGGAAGTTTCAAAGACAGACGATAGCAATAAACCTATTATCACGCAGCGGAAGGTAGACTACACTAAGCAAGCCATAGTCAAGTATTCAATGAAGTGAAAGCACAATGACTAATAGCAGCTAAGCAGTATAGATCAGGTAGGAAGATAGTGTGAAGCCAATCAGAACAAGCATTCACTCAGTGAAGACAAAAGATAATGCAATCATACAATGACTTCACCAGGACCAACAGTAAGTAAAGGGATGGGAAGGATGAAACCAGTGACTCGTTGAAGACAATGATTTGTTGGACCAGTTCCAGTTGCTGTGACAACTGTACGTCTAGTTAGGGAGGCTGAGATTCAACTCAGTAGACCACGTCTTCACCTTATTCCCCTTGAGCTAAGGACACCCAGTCCTCGCCCAATCACTCTGGTAAGTCTTCAAGGTAGACTTCCAAACCTTCACAGACTTCGTTCACCGGCGATCCACAATGACTCTTGGATGCTCAGAACGCGACGCCTAAACGGCTGGAGGATTCATAGTCCTCAAGTGTAATAAGTCTTCAGATCACACAGACAGGAAGACTTAAGTGATGCCTAACACTCTTTGGCTCTGGGTGTTTAGGGCTTTATCCTCGCAAGGAATTCTCTCTCAAAGGCTTCGAGGTGGGTTGCTCTCAAACGACAAAAGCCGTGCACTAACTCTGAGCAGCCAACCATTTATGGTTGTAGGGGGTGGGCTATTTATAGCCACTAGGCAACCCAACCTGATTTGTCCGAAATGACCCTGGGTCACTAAGGAACTAACACGTGTTCCAACGGTCAGATTTCAAACACACACGGCAACTTTACTTGGGCTACAAGCAAAGCTGACTTACCCAGCTCTGGATAAGATTTGCTCTCATTGTCTTCGCTCGAAGACATAGGATTTTGGTTAAGCATCACTTCAGTCATTCTGACTGGTTCTCTTGGACCCCACTTAACAGTACGGTGGTTCCTATGACTCAACAAAGAAGAAAAAGAACGACGAAACAACTAAGTCTTCGCGCTCCATAGTCTTCACACGTTGTCTTCTCTTGTCATAGTCTTTAATGTGAATGTCTTCACATCCCACCTTTGACTTCAATGTCTTCATACATTTTTAGGGGTCATATCCGGTAGGAAAACCGAATCAATGAGGGACTTCTACCTGTGTTATCCTGCAATTCTCACAAACACATTAGTCCCTCAACCAGGTTTGTCGTCAATACTCCAAAACCAACTAGGGGTGGCACTAGATGCACTTACATCTCCCCCTTTTTGGTGATTGATGACAAACTGGTTAAAGTCTTTAGCGGGGAATAAAATATGTGAAATTGTAAAGGATAGGGTATTGTCTTCATAAGTTGCAAGGGCTCCCCCTGAAGATGTGCATATAAGTAATTTGCTTTTGGAATGCAAATGCACATGGCAGGTTGTACTTGTGGAGATCCTCGTCAACCTATGATGACAATTCATCATGCAAGATATGATGTAACGAAGATAATGACATGCATAATGAAAAATGGACGTCTGCAAAATGATCTAAGTGCGGAATTTATCGTCACACATGCGGAATTTATCATCGCATCACAGAATAGCAAATAAGTAGCAGACGACCATCGAGTTTAAGTGTTACAACTCAAAGAACCAAATGTATCGAAAACGAGAGTTGTAAGCACTTGGCAAAAGTAGCAAAAAGTAAAGCAACCACCCATATTGACCCGCTTGAAGACTATCAACTCATATGCTTCTCCCCCTTTTGTTAGTGAGGACCAAAAAGGTTTGAAGACATGGAGCGCCTACTCGTTCCCATGCGGTGCAGGCGAGGCAGCAGGGTCGTCGTTGAGATCCGGTGGTGCAGAAGAACTTGGTGCAGTGTCGACACGCGCTGAAGTTGGAGGAGGTGAAGTTGCATCATCTTGGTCATCGATGACTCTGGCATTTACGGTCGCAGCTGAGGACGAGTAGTCAGAGTCTTCAAGTGAGGGAGTCCAACGCAAGTGAGCATTTCTGGGAGGAGTTGAGTCAAACTTGAACCGTTCGGTGAAGCCATCGTCTTGCAGATCAGCTTCAGCACTGAGTAGGGTCAAACTCTTCCACGACCTCCGACAGGTTTCATGAGTGACAAAGGCATTCTTGGTGGCAAGATTGTGAATGCGGTTTACATCCACCAAGAGGCTTTGCATCTGACGCTTAAGCCAGTCGTGATGTTTGTCCTGTTTCTGATGCAGCGCGACGAGAAGCTCTCAGTCATTTAGGACACGAGATCGTCTTCGAGGCCTTTGCGCAATGGTGCTGCCAGTGGCGTCAGTTTGAGCGTGAGGGGCACGTGTGTTTCCAGCAAGGGGATAAACACGAGAAACTGCTGGAACTCCTTCAATGGGCTGGGTGAAACTTTGGTGATCAACATTGTGAAGATAAATGGGATCCTTAGCAAGCTCTGGGTAAATAGCTTCAACTGACAGATCAACCTCGGGCAAGAATATAAGATGATTGCACGCAGACGGCTGATAGTTGAAGGCTGAGTGACGCTTGATCAGACGCATGACCCATGGAGCATAGAATTTCAGCCCAAAGATGTCGGAGCCGGATGCAGCCAACTACCTGATGAAGAAGTCTTGAGCATTGAAGCTGATGCCATTGAAAATATAGAAAACCAAAGTCTTCATTGCTCCTTCAAGCTTCGTTGCAGATGAGTGTCCTTTGACAGGCCATAGAGTCTTCCTGATGATATGGTAAATGGTGCGAGGCGGGTACTCTAGGTCTTCAACAAAGAACTCAGAGGGGTATTCAGCGTCGTGAGGCAGAGGCTTCATCATGCTCAGCATTTGACCCATGTTGGGTTCTGGCTTCTGAAATATGCTTTCCAAGGCATTTTGGTGTTGTTGACGACCTGGTTCATAGTATTCACCAGGAGTGGGCAGGCCTGTGAGCTCAATGATATCAAGAGCTTTAGCTTCATGATGGACATTGCATGTCATCCACTCAAGGACCCAAGTCTTTGGATCCCTGTTGTAGCCTCGAATGTGGAGAGTTGCATAGAACTGGAGCAGAAGCTCTTCATTCCAGTGCTCCTTGTCAGTGACAAACTGCAACAGTCCAGCATCTTTGAAGCAATCTAACGCTTCTTCAAGGTAGGGCAGGCCAGCTATAGCTTCAGAGTCTAGGCGCATATGTGGAAATATGCACCCTTGATTGTATAGAACACGGGAATAGTAGCTGCGCTGCTAATAGCTCCAGAACCGATCTGAGGAAATGCGAGGTTTGGTATAAGGATTCTTGGAGCTGTTGAAGAAGGTATTATGTCCCACGAAGCCATTCACATTGAAGACCCCAGGTGAAGTGGCAGTGCCTGAGAATCATGGAAGTCTTGGCTTTGGTTTTTGGACTTGAGGTCTGTGCTCGACGTGATACTGAAATTGTGGACCAGCAGCAGGCGAAGGAGTCAGAATGGGCCATCGGACCATAATAGGCTGACCACGATCAAATGCCAGCTCCATTGTGTGAGGTCTTGGAGGGGGAACTGGAGCATTGGCATTGTCGTCATGGGCTTCAGGGGCCACATTTGCTTCAGGTGCATGGACTTCTGGCACCGCAGTAGCTTCAGGCACCACATTAGCTTCAGCCATGACCACATCATTGGCTTCAGTGTTGATATTGGTGGTCGCCTCAGGATTGTTCACCTCCACTTCAGGAGCTAGAGGGTCGGTCACGTTCTCCTCGAGAACAACATCTTGGTGGGATGGGGGTGTGGCAACTCTTTCTGCTTCAACTCTTGGTTCTTCTTCATCGGCTGATGCAGCCGGAATATCTTCAGCCATTTTGGCTTCAGATTTAGACACGTGCACAGTGGGAGTGACTTGGGGCCTTGGTCCTTTGCGAAGCCTGCGTAATGCTGGCGACGCTTGTGAAGATGGAGTGTGGGCCAAAAAGTCATCGTCATCTTGCACTGGTGAGGTAGCTTGCGGTTGGGGAGAGCTTGGGTGTCTTGTTGTTGTGGGTGATCAGCCCATGATGCATCCTAAGCAGTTGGCGTCAGAGGACGTCCAATGCTGATGAGTTCGCTGTGCGTGAGCACAGGCGATGATACCAACTGGTTGTCGATCTGAGGAAGGACTTCATCATCTTCAACATTGTCGTGAGGACCAATGTCTTCAGCTGTGGTGGGGTCAATAGCTGGATTGTCTTCAGCTTCAGGAGCCTCTGTGGAAGCAGGCTCATGAACTATAAACTGGCGCTCTCGATGTTCAAACTCAGGAAGAGCCACTGAGATTGGCTCGATATTAAGGGGCTCTGTGGGAGCAGCCCGATCTCTCTTCTTGGTTTTGCGTTTCTTGGTTGGAGGAGCATCATCCGTAGTGCCCTTGGTTTTGCGTTTTCTGGCTTCAGCTTTAGCAGCCCTTGTTTTCTTCAGTTCAGAATCCACTGTGGGGACCTTAGGCTTCGAGCCTGTCATACTAGCTGGGAAGACAATTGGATGTACTTCCTGCCTTGGTGCTTCAGGTTCTGCCACAGCTGGCTTCTTCTTCTTCTTGGCCGCCATTCGGGGGTCGATCCCTGGTCGCCCCAAGGCCTTGCGCTTTTCAGCCTCATTGTATCCTTGGACACATTTAGCTGCAAGATATTTCATGCGCTCACGAGAACCCTTGGCTTCTTCGCGTTTGGTTCGGAAAGCTTCCTTAAGCTCATGCATCATGGTCTGGAAGTTCTGAATGTCTTCAACGTTGAGCTTGGCCATGTGCATCTTGAACTGAGCCTTTTCATAATCGATCTTATGCTTCAGTTCAACAATCTTCTGAGCTAGAGCCAGCTCAGCAGCAATGGCTCCGTGGAAGGCGACGCTCAGGCCAATCGGAAGCTGAAGATCATCAAAGCTGACATTTGGGCTGTCAAACCACTCATCAATGAATGTGTTGATGATTTCAACATCAAAGAGAGGAAGGTCATTGAAGATTTCTGCCTCTTGCTTGCTCTTGATCAACTGCTCAAGAGTTGTAGCGACCCGACCCGAATGGATCAAGTCTCTGTGCTTAAGTGTCATCCCTGGATCGGTATGCTGACACACACAGTACTCGAAGGATTTATAACAGAGGTAAATCACATGTATAAAGTAACGTAAATACTATTACCTCAATCCATATAGCGGAAGCAACAAGGTTGTGGATTCCCATCAACACCAACGGCAAAGTTGAGTGTAGAAATCGTAACCCTAACGTACCACTTACTCGTCGTAAGATAATCCTGCAACATGAGACGTTGCAGCCCGAAACGGGTCAGTACATTGAATGTACTGGCAAATTCACACCATAGAGAATGATGAACAATGGCTATAACTACATGCATATTTGGCTGGTGGAAAAGCTCTATGGTTATAGTTTTGCGTAAAGCCAATTTTTCCCTACTGCAAAGGAATAAATTTTATTTAACTATCATGGTGGTTGTTGAACATTGAGAATGGTTGACAGCATTCTCAATTCCAATTAAGTAACATCATTAAACCCAACAATAATCATTTAAAGTAACGTGATGAGATCAACGGGATAATCCAAGAACTAGATACTCGAGACGTCCATAACCGGGGACACGGCTAATCATGATTAGTTTATACACTCTGCAGAGGTTTGCGCACTTTTCCCCACAAGACTCGATCGCCTCCGTTTGGTTTCTCGCACTACAGGGTGTTTGAGAAGACGGATGACCGAGACACAGTCTTTCAGAAGCGCTAGCACCTTACATGTGGGTAGACCGCTACACCTACTTTCCCCTACATCTGCTAGTCTACCCGTAAGAGTTCGCACGACTTAATCAACTATGCCAGAGCCCATAATGGCTTGTGGCTGCACACGGAAGTTTCTAGTATGAATAATCTCATGATCCCTTTGAGCCTGGGTGGCGGTCCAAAGAAAAACAGGCAAGTCCTGGTAACCCCGGGTGCCTCAATCCACCCAGATGTGTGTTAGGTTGCCACCTTAGATAAACCCTTAATTATAAATCTCACATCTGTCATGGATATCACTCACCCAATCCACGTCTACTAGCATAGCATGGCATAATGAGCAAACGTAGAAGTAACTCCCAAAGGTTTGATAATAAACAGGTAATAGGTACTACCTCATCTACTTCCCATCCCACAGTTTACTTAGATCCTAATCATTCAATGTGTGAGGTTTGATCTAATGCAATAAAACTGGGTTGGAGAAAAGGTATGATCAAAGTGTGAACTTGCCTGCAATATTGATGAAGATGATTCGCACTCAAAAATCTTGATAGCTCTACTCGTCACACTCCGGTCAATCTATCGTAAGCAAGCAATAGTAACCACACATAAGCAATCACTCAAAAGATCAGGAAGAACGAAGAAAACAATTCAGAAAACATCGAAACCAAGAAAATAACTCTTGCAACATAAAACAATTTCTAACAGCACCACAATTATGTGAATTCGGCCTTATTAGAATGTTTAGGTCAAGAGCTTCGATTTGCAAAAAGAATCAACTCAAACGGAGCTACGAAACTCATGTTATGCTCAAACGAAGTTTGGATTCAAATCTGATCTAATTCAAATTTTAAACTTTTCAAAAACATGTTTGAGTTGGATTATTGGATAGAGGAGATCGTAACGAAGAAGTGGGCGTTGGTTTCATTGGATTTGGACTAACGAGTAAAAAGTTGTGCTTGTTTGAAGATCAGGGACTAAACTGTGAAGAAAATATTCACGGATGGGTCCCTGGACTGAAATTAAAAAGAAAAAGAAAAAAAATCTATCGAGCGAACGCTCGCTAACAGAACCTAAAGAACAAAATCCGTTCGCTACCGATCTAAATGAACGAATGTTCGCTATTTAATAAAACCTAAAAAAATAGATCTAGTCTAGGGTTTTTTTTTAAAACAAACTTAAAAGAAAACCGGATCGGACCGGGTTCGGGTTTATACCGGTTCGCAGTGGTGTGGTGGTTTTCGAGAGAAAACCGGCTGCGGCAAGGTTGAACTCCGGCGAGGCGGGACAGCGGCGTGCCCCGGCAAGGCGGCGCACGGGCAAGGCGAGCGGCGGCTCTGCGGCGGCGGCGGGATGCGGCGGGAGGGGCGGCGGCTCCGGTGAGAT